>NW_013952420.1:2660531-2662441 GCF_001266775.1 Austrofundulus limnaeus
CACACACACACACACACACACACACACACACACACACACACCAGGCAAACCCCATTGAGATAGCAGATCTCTTTTGCAAGGTGGCCTGGGCCTGAGAGCTGCCTGTTATACATGTTTTTGGATTGAAATTGTATTTTAGTTCAAGAGGATTTTTACTTCCCTCCTGGTTTAGTCACTTCCCTGAGTTTGTTTGCTGATGCTAATAATCACAGTTTTCATGTTTCTGAACGCTCCACAGGTTCTACTCGTCACCGTACAGCATCTCCACCAACCGAATGATTGCTCAGACATCAATCACACCCTTCATAGCTGCGTCTCCTGTCTCCACATATCAGGTGGGTGGACTTAATCAGATGTAAGTCAGCCTGAAAAAAAGATAGTTTGAATACTTTAAAGGTAATAGGTAAGATGTGAGTTTGCTGTAAATTGTCCACAGAACCTGACTTCTAAAGATGTGAACTGGTACTTTCAGAACAAGTTAACTGTTGAGTTATAACAGAATAACATCGTTTTAGAAGATATCAGTACATCTAACTTAAACTTAAACTGTAAAAATCCACTTACTGTTATAGTGTAAATGGTAAAAACAAGTTAGTATGATTCAGCCAGCTTTACAACATTATTAACTGAACATACACATACTTACAACCAGCAAAGAGAATAATCATTTAAAGAAATAAACACGTTTTTGGTGCTACAAGACAATTACACTCATTCTGTTTCTACAGAGCCTAAATCAGTTTTACACTCATTCTGATGTGCCATTTAACACAGTGTATGTATTTATAGTTTCAACATATTTTCTTGTTGTTAGAAGTAATCTTCTCCGCTGATGCTCTTGTAAACACAATCAAGTTGGTGCTTTTATAAGATTTGCTTGCAAAACTGATAATGACTGCCACATTGCCTTTGCTGAGAAACATTTAAATCAGTTAATAACAATTTAAATCATCCTATAAGACTGGATCCTCGGTTTGGAGATTATTTGAGGTCAGCATTCTTTTCATAGGAGCCGCTGTGTAAGGTATAAAGCAGGCACTAAAGGTTAGTTTCGAAAAAGATAAATCATCATTTTATTCTTCAGATCCTTTCTCTTTTTTAACCCCCAGATTTAAAACTAAAAGAAAAAAGAAACATGAAAGCACATGCTAGTGTTGCTGAACTCCCTCTGCAGTAGTGGTTTCTTTGGTGTTACAATAACTTCTTGACACAGTTTGTAAAACAAGGGTTTTAGCAGAAAAGTCAAAAGTTGCACATTTACATGATTTTACACTTTTTGCACCACATCTTCCATGTGACAGTGTGCTGCAGGGACTTTGGTAAAAAGATAAAATAAGCAATAGGCTACACCAGCATGTTTTTATTATTTTATTTAATTTTTATTTTTTTTGTGAATATAACCCTCACAAAAAGCAGAAATGGTTACTCTGTTTTACTTTTTATGTTATTAATCAAAACTATAGACCCTCAGTAACTTCCATGTTTTTTTAACCACATTGTCACTGGGTCTAAAACTCTGAACAGGAATTGTAAAAATCTTCATTTTACTTCTTCTCTTCTTTGGTTTCCTGTTTTGTCCCACTCCTCTCATGTCATTCTATATTCCAATGGTTTCTCTTTCTGTTTTCTCTTCATTATTTCTTAAACCTGTGTATTAAATCATCTTTTGCGAATCCCTTCTGGCTCTTCTCCTGACCGTCCTTCTGCATCCCACCCACTCATGTACATTCCCTTCTTAATTAATTACATTTTTTATGTCCTTCATTTGCTCTTTGGTATTCCTGCCGCTGCTTCCTTCATTACATCTGATCTAATTTCTCTCTCTCTCTCTCTCTTTCTCTCTCTCTCTCTCTCTCTCTCTCTCTCTCTCTCTCTCTCTCTCTCTCTCTCTCTCTCTCTCTTTCTCACTC
>NW_013952420.1:2662480-2674201 GCF_001266775.1 Austrofundulus limnaeus
CTCTCTCTCTCTCTCTCTCTCTCTCTCTCTCTCTCTCTCTCTCTCTCTCTCTCTCTCCATTTTGCACTCATTTCTCTGTAGGTCCAGAGTACGTCTTGGATGCCACATCAACAGTATGTTATGCAACCTACAGTAAGTCTTTGAAGCAGCTCTTCCTTACATGTTTGTGTCGTGTGATTTTAAGTCCCTGCGGAGTCACTCCTTGCTTTCCTCAGTCTGTTGCACTGATTCCTTTTAGTTCCTGTCATTTATGGGACTGAGTATGTCTCTTTGTTGGTTTCTCAGTACTTGTTAGTTTAATAAACATCCCAGTCATCAATGTGAATGTCAGCAGCAGGATCGATGCAACAAGAAAAAATATGAAACTGTAGTTGGTGTTTGTAAAGACTGCTGTTTTGTCTCGATCAGAACGGAAAAGGATACAAATGAAACCAGATCACTGAAGAATCTGGCGAGTGGGGGGTCTTTTCAGGAAGTGCAACATTTGACATCTAAACATAGGAAAGAAAAAAATGTATCTTCACATCTCATATTAATATTGCTGAATCAGTTTGTGAAAATCTGTTTTAAAGCCAAATCTAAATTTATCAGTGAAACACCGCCCCCTTCTGGAATTAAATGAAACTGCATGTACAGGAGAGAATAGAATAGAATAGAATAGAATAGAATAGAATAGAATAGAATAGAATAGCCTGTATTATCCCTCAGTGCAATTCAGGTGCATTAGCAGCAGCAATTTAGAGTAAAAAATAAAGTATGAATAAGGACTTAGGTGAAGAAGGTGAAACATAATGCATCATTTTTGAAAGGACTGTACACAGCTCAACTACACCCCCTCCTCTCTAAAGAAAATCTGAACTAAAGTGTGCCCGGAGCTCCTACCTCAGCATATTTTATGAAATGTTTGCACCCTCAGTCACAGGTCACAGTCCAGTGGAAAGAGGCACAGTGTCGTCCCGTCTGGACTCACCTCACAGCTTTGTTTTATTCTTCAACGCCGCAGCAGGACCGGGGGTTAGAAAATCGTTGGCAGGATAGATTCGTGTTACAGTAACCTTGAAAGCTTTGAGTCAGAATAAACTTCAATTGCTAAAAGAGCAGAAATGAGACCAAAGCCCGGGTCACTGGAGGAGCAAAGGAAAGGTGATCCAAAAATCCTGAGAACAAGCAAAAAAAAAAAAAAAAACCTGGATGCTGGGTGAGGGCACGGATCCAGGAATATTTAAAGTCTTACCTAAGAAATTCAAGTTTTCAGTTATGCCTTCAGCTTTTGTGTGTTGATGGTTGCATGAAGGTGGAGTGAATCCCAGGTGATGCAGGGCAAGAGCACAAGCTGTTGTAAGCAGGGATGAAAGTAAAGAGGGGGAATAAGTCTGATAAAAAAGAACACAAAGGAGTAATAAAAAAACAGGGAAAGATAGAATGTGCATAAGAATGTGAGCAAACAGGTTCAGATAAACAACTGATTCATAAACTGGAAGAAAAACATCAAATGACAGGGATAACTTACTGCAGGGGTATGTTTTCATGGTTAATGGATGGTACCATATATAACACTTTACTAGCCAAGCAGGCTACTCAAAGTGCTTTACAACACAATCTGTGTCCTCATTTACCCATCCACACACGTTCATACAGCACTTTACTGCATTCTACAAAGCTAAACTCAATAAATCCTTCTATGGAGACTAATTATTGTTTAGATCACATTCATACACCGATGGTGCACATCAAGGCAATGAGGGGTTTAGTGTCTTGCCCAGGGATGTTTCGACATGTAACCTCATACCGGTGAAATCAAACCTCCAATTCTCTCGATGATTTGTTTATTTATTTAAAAGGACAACGCACAATAATCGATATTTTATGAATAGAATGCCAGAATTAGCACAACATCTAAATTTCTTCTGTTGTCCTGAGCAGATAAAAAAAAATTAAAAGGTTTATAAAACAATTACACAAAACAAATACTGCAATCATTTAAAACAATCCAAGAAAACCTACAAACATTGCACAAGTAGACCTACCATATTTATTTGCGTATAATACAAGAAATTTAAACACAAAAATCTTCCATAAAGTGGGGGGAGGTGGGGCAGTACTATACACGGGGGTAAGTTTGGATGTACGACCACATTAAGTTAAATAACATATATAGCTTAAATATTGCCCCTCCCTCCAGTTGTAAGTCACGCATAGCGATAAAATATGATTTATATAATAAAATATAATATAAACAGTTGTTTACTCACTAGAGTCAGAAAAGGAAAAACTTGTCTTCTTTTTCTTTTTAACCACAACAATGTAAAAAAAAAGACATGGACTTTAGTTGCATGTTCTAATAAATTCGTCTTGCTAATTAACAACTGGCTTCTGCCCTGGTTTGGGAGCGGATTGTTTTTTTCAGAGACACACGGAACCAGAAACTTGTCCTGCAGCTCTGCAGCAAAACACTCCACACACGCATGTCTCCCTAAATAATATTTTTTCCAGCAGAGGGCGCACTGCAAGAGCTGAAATATCCTGAAGTCTGTCTGAAATGAGTGGTGTCTTCATACATGATGTTAGATTTGTTTTTCTATTTAAGCTCAAAAAATGATGATTGTATTATACATGAATAAATACAGTATTTTTCGAATGAATACATGATTTTCTTTAAGCCAAGCTTTAAGTCATTTTTTTAATGGCGTAGCTATCACAGTCTCTGATGTGTTCTAGTAGTTCATTCCATAAGTGTGTTCCTCTTATTGAAATCACTTTTTGCCCAAACTCAGATCTCTGATAAAAAACGGCTGCTCTAAAAGTGGTTTTATCGGGTAAATGTACACAGATGACCTCTGCTTGTTGATCTAAACTCCTAGGGGAAAGATTAAATCTTTTAAAGTGGGGTCGTGAAATAGTGTTTTACCTGCTGTAGATCCCTTCAGGTTGGAGAGAAAGTGGTTTGCCTCTTTTGAACTGGTAAGGTGAACCAGCATAATTTTATTTAGGGGTGTCCCAATAGTGTTTTTTTCTCAAACTAAGTACAAGTATGAGTACTTCAGTTTGAGTACTCACCAATATTGCATACTGATACCGAGTACTTACTGAGTTGGAACTTAAATATTCCGTGACGATTACAAAAACGCATTTCTTTTATATGTAAATTGGTATTAAATCAAATAGTTAATTTGTCTTTGTTTTTTAAGTTTTCCATGTCCCGGATGACTGAAAATCCATTAAAACATGATATTAATGTCTGAATTTGACTGCTTCAATAATAAAGTTACTGGATTGATCCTTTAATTAGTTTTACTTCCACGCCACTTTTTTCCATAAATACACGCTGCACTGGAGCATCAGACTAAACAATGGTTAAAATGTAAACAGGGAACTAAACAAGCATGTCAGATTATTACTTAACCAGCTCTGATTGGACAACAACTTCAGAATGGACAAGCTAACATGGATCCACAGATAGAGACATGTTTACTTCTGTAAACAGCGAGCTGAATGTGAGGTCACGACATCTTCTGTGCATATGGGTCACATTGATGGCACATAGCGTTCCCACTGGAGTCTATTGGAGGTCGCATTTATAATGTGAACATCCTTGCTAACAAAAGAAAGAAAGAAAGAAAAGGTACCAATTCCAGGTATTGAGGAATTTTGATGATTTCAGATGATTTGGTAAAAGAACTTTTTAAAATGCTGGGATAGGGCCAGTATCGACATAGGGACACCACGATTATTAGCATGTTTTGCTTCTTGCTCAAAATAGCAATCACTATAAACTTTAGGAGATTCTGACTTGTTTCAGAATGGCAGCTGTTCACTTTGGTCTAAGCTCAGACTAGTCATTAGCTTGTCGAGAACAATATCTACACCAGGTAAGATATTAACCATTTATAATGTTTTCACAGTCAACTACATGACTTTAGGCCTTTATGTTTAATTTAAGAAATAACTGAAGTTTAAAATTTTTGATTTTTTTTTAAGAAAGCATGGACAAACAACAATATCTTTGTGATTTTAGATTAGCTACAAGGATTACTAGGAGAGTTGGGGAGAAAATATGAAATTTGTCACTTGTGTGATGGTATTTTTTTTCTGAGGATGAATTTCATGTGTTGTTTGGAAGTAGGAACACCACAGTTTTACTGAATGATAAACAAAGATTTGCCAGTATTTCTGATAGTGTCTGCTCCATGCATGAACTGATCCTTATGATGCAGCCTAAGAATGGGAAAGAAATTTGTGGACTTGGAAACTTTCAGATTATCTGCTTGACCTCAATGTTTCAAGTTTTCATTTCATACCAGTAACTGGTAAGCTCTTCTGAGTGTAGCAAAATAGAAAAATGACACTGAAAAATAAAACTATTGCTAAAACAGCTTATAAAAATACTTTTTTAACCAAAAGCACAAGGTTATTTTAAGAGTTTTAAGTGCTATTGCTATTGTTTTTTAATTAAACTTTACAGAACAACAAAATAATGTTCTACATTTAGTTTTAGTAGAAAAAGAAACAGTCAGGACAAATATTATGCAGTTGTTTGTTGTTTTTAATTATCAGATGTATAATTTAACAAAAAACACTCAATAATGACAGAGGAAGTCATTCAAAGGCCAAGTTTTATGACAGACATGCTGAGAAATCTTGTTTTTCTTTCTTCCTGTTTGTTTCCTGCTTTGTGTCAAGCTGACAAGTCCTGAACACATTCTGTTGTCATGTCTGATTAAAATGATGTCTGTAAGAGAGGATAATACCCATCTGTAAATGTGTTTTCAAACAAATGTCCCATCTAATTATTTGGCGGGGCACTTGAAATGACAGCCTAAGGCTTAAGAGTAGACAGATAGAAGAGAGGAGACTGATAAAAGGTTAGGGAAAAAAATAGAAGGTAAATAAAAAAGAAAGCCGTGGTTTTGACAGCGCAAGGACAGAGGAGAGAGGACGGCACGGGGAGGGGGGAAAAAAGAGAAGGAAAGAAGGGATTATAGAGAACAAATCGAGAACAAAGAGGAGAAAACGAGTGCTGCAGAGGCACGTCTGAGCTGGTTGCTCCTGAGCCTTGTCTGTGCACAGTCAGAATCCCTGTTAGGCTACAGAAGAGAAAGCTGGTCATTGTATTTCCTGGATGTAGAGGAGCTTGGCAAATTAAAGCTGCATCAGGGAGGCAGACAGAGACGAAGGAGCTTCATTTTGTTCTCATGGTAGCAGAAGCTTTCTGATGTACTGCAGTTAATCACTGCTAACTCTGATGGATGATCCTTGCTTCTTGACATATTTAGGCTGACACGTGTTCTGACGCTCAGTAAACAGCCCATCACATACTTGGAGAGATAGATTTGCACACTTTTTGGTTCCAAAACTGGAGGGTGATACTATACTGCTAACAAATTAAAGGGGGTTCTATGTATTTCTCAGGCAAATAGTTCAACACCACATTCAAGTAACTATGTAACCTTCAGTTGTAATAAAAGCTCCATATAATTGTATATATCAAAAATAAATTTCACTTTGCACCATAACCTTGAAATTGTCCTCCTACCATTTTTGACACTTCCACTTCAGCGTGTCTTCTCAACAATGCTTTTGGGAGGGGTGATCTGTGAGGTGGGGACTCGGCTGCAGACTGAGCTCCAGGGAGGAGCTTTGTGTAAATAGGCGGTGCTTTGTACCAGCAAGTGTTTAGGCAGCTCCACATGGCAATCGTAAAATTTTCAAGGATTTCTCAAACATGCATGAATGAGTCAAAGTAACACTCTGGGTATGTTTTTGATGAGGGAATGACATTTAAAAAAATAGAAGTCTATTATTACTGGATAAAGTGGAAATATTTTGACACATTTTAGACAAAAAAATTTTCTTGGTTAAAAAAGTATTTGAGTTTTAGCTGTTTTAATCAAACCTTGAAAAATGACATCAGAAACAGTTTTGTTGCCATTGTCAATGAACAGGATTCACAGACTTGCTTCGGTGTAAAGGTGCAATAGGTATAAAATATAGCAAATGAAGAAAAAAACAAAGGATAAAGGAAAAATATAATAAAATATATAAAACATATGCAGACTGATGAACTACGAAACCAGTATTGGTATCAAAACATCACTTTTTCAGTTTGATATCAGCATTTTACAACTACTCATACTCGTTCAAAATACTCCGATATTTGGAACTGATACCAATACAAGTATCAACATTGGGTTATGTGTATTAGTACTCCACTGAATGTGTGACAGTTTACATTTCAAATGACAAGAAAGTTATACAATTCAAAATAAAATTTTATTTATTACTTTTTATTAATTTTAAATAGTTACAACAGTATATTTCATGCTGTATATTTGATTAGATTCAGTCAGAGGGGTTGTAGGCCTATAAGGAAGGACTGCCACCTTGTTCTAAATAAAATAAATGGGTTTTTCAAATCATTGTGTAATGTTTCAGTTCTAACTCAGTAAGTTCTCGTTATCAGCAAGTACCCAAACTGATGTACTCTTCCTCAGTTTGAGAAAACCTAGAATCAGGACACCCCTACACTCAGAGTATATACTGTATAGTTCATGATTCTCAGCTATTACTACATCAAACAACAGCTAATGATCTGTAAATATCTGACAAGTTTTATTTGATTTTGTCCTGCAATTTATCATATTTTGATACATGCTTTAGTCATTCAGCAGCAGGTAAATAATAAAGTGCCTGCACATGACTCACTCACATAGGAGCTGTAGCCACATGTTTTACCAGCTGATGTCTGTTTCAGAAACATTACAGATCTTTTCTGTGTCTTGGTTGAATTCCCAGATTATTATTTTTTTTTTTAACTTGTCTTCATGTCTCAGTTTAAAAAAGGTTCTCTTTGTGCATAATTATCCACAAATCCCCATACAGGAAATGAATGCATTACCCTACATATTACTTTGTTGAGATGTAATAAAACAGTCAGAGAATGAGGTATTTGAGCTTTTCCTGATTAAAACTGCCTTTTCAGCCAATTTACCTGATGAGGCCTTTAAAAGTGAGGCATAAAAACCTACCAGATCCAAAAGGGTCACCCTCTGCTGCAGGGACCAGCAAGGTGTCAGGTGTAGAATATGCTGAAGAAAGCACTATTCAGTATTCATCTACAACTTATTTTACCGCTGATATTCTGTGTGTGCAGTACTGTCTGCGGGTGAATAGAGAGACTGCAACCAAGCATTTCTGCTCTATGTGGGTCACTTAAATCATCTTTGCTTTTGTGTGAGTTAAACAGAGACAAAGAGGGCATGTTTTAGTATAAAAATGAAATGAGTCTGAAAAGCACGGGGAACACAATGTGGGTTTTTTCATGTTTACACACGTAGCAATCCTTTCAGAAAAGCAGCACTTTGTCGTCAATCTCTCTGTAAAAGAGATGCTATTATCCCAAATAGGGTGGATTTGATGCTTTGTGCCTTAAGGTTTGGGCTGATAATATTTGAATCCATTCAGCTTCAGCCCTTTGGAAAACAAATACAAACACAAAAAGAAGAGAAAAAGAAATGAGGGAGCCGATTTGTTTCCAACTTCGCTTCCGGTCCTCAGGGGGAAAAGAGTCATGTCCATCAGCCTTGTGTGCTCGTTTATTACCCTCTGGAAGACCGTCGGATGCAGGAAAACATTAACACGTGCTTTGCAATCACACTCATCACGTTCCAGCTAATGCATTGTGTCTGCATTCAGGCACACCGAAAAAGCCTGTGTAACTGGCGTACAGCTATAAATCAGAGCAGGCTGTTACTGATTATGGCTTTCTCCTTTCTATAGGCTGCATAAAGCCTGCTGTGTGACCCGATGAAGACAGAATCGTTAACATGCAGATGATTTGGTTGAAAGGAATGAAAAGCTTGATGCATGTTGGTGAATTGACCTGTATGAATCTGTCAGTGGGTGTTTCTGTGTGCAACGGAGACATAAGGACTAGATTATGATGCTGAGGAAGGTGTTTGCAAAGTGTTATCATCAAACGTGCTGCAGGATTCCTCTGACACTTTTCTGCTGTTCAGTCTTTGTTCGGATTGTTTGTGTGGGTCTGGCTGAGAAACCTGCACAGCTGTCCACTGTGAAGTAGCTGTTCTAAGTTTTGAATGTATTCAGATGTTAAAGCTCTTGCATTTCCTGAAAAAAATGCATATCAGCTGCTACATTTTATGCTAGAACTTTAGATCATCTTGAGTTGAAAAATGACAGGAGGTAGTATTCATATTAATTACGCAAGTGGAAGTATAGATATTAGGGTTTAAAAAGACGTAGATGCTGAAATATCAGTGCAAGTTTTTTACTCATGTAAAGGTGTAAAAGTACTGGTTTTAAAACTACTTAAAGGGATCCTCGATTAGTTGTAACATTAAACTTTATTTGATAAACACATATTTTAACTGTAAAATAAAGACTGTAAAATACTGTAGGCTGTTTTGTTTTGTAAATTTTTAAAAATATATTTTAACACGGACGGAGCCATTTTATTTACACGCAAAGCATTCTGGGTATGTGATGACGTGGATAGGTCCTCGGTGCGAGGCTGCTAGCGAGCTATATCCACCCTGAAGGTTAATCTTGGACAATATCTGATGATCGACTCTTTTAAATGAAACCAGAGAGAGTTGTCAGAGAGGAGAAGGTAGAAATGACTCAGCCTGTCTAAAAATATGGATGGAGGACAACAGAGCTGCTTCATGGAAGAAGAACCTCAGCTTAGCCTGATAGACTTCGCACTAGCACTGATGCTATATTGCCTTATATGTATTAGCTCGGTGCTAGCGCGACAAACAAGCTAAACTGTTGTCCACCATCCATATTTTCAGTTCCAGGCTGAGTCATTTCTACCTTCTCCTCTCTGTCAACTCTCTCTGGTTTCATTTAAAAGAGTCGATCATCAGAAATTGTCCAAGATTAACCTTCAGGGTGGATATAGCTCGCTAGCAGCCTCGCACTGAGGACCTATCCACGTCATCATTTACCCAGAATTCTTTATGTGTAAATAAAATGACCCCGTCCGTGTAATATATTTTTAAACTTTTAGTTTAAAAATGATAAAAAACTAAATGACATACAGTATTTTTACCGTCTTTATTTTACAGTCAAAATATATGTTAAATAAAGTCTAATGTTACAACTAATCGGGGATCCCTTTAAAGTATAAAAGTAAAAATAATATAAAGAAAATAAAAATGCCAGGACAAAACTTAGCCCGCACCTCAGGGGCCTATAGTGCACAACCCCACCACCAAAAAACATAGTAAATAAATTATAAATTAATGTTGAAAAGTTTAGGACGCACTATGCCAGTGGTTCCCAACACATTTTCCTTAATACCCCCATTTCTTACTTCCAAGCCAAGCTGAGTCTCCCTCCCCCAATCTCTCCCAGTTCTGGTCCATTACAACGCACTAACACTTGGCCCAGGTACGGCAAAAAATGGTGGCCCTTTGGTGGGCCAGATGTAGTTTGCCAGGGGTCGTCCATGCGTGGACCAGCACCACATGACCCAGACAACAACTGGGCCAATTGTAGCAGGTCACATTAAAAAAGTGCCATCACTACCAGACCTGGCCCACATCCGGTTGACAAATCACAGGTCATGCCAGCAGTTCCAGCTTGACACCAGAGCTCACACCTTTCTGCCATGTGGGCATTCAATAGTGTCAGGGATAAACAAGCTAAAGCTAAGCTGCCGGCAAGGCTGATGGTGCAATTCTACACGGCCATCATGGAGTCCAACCTCAGCTCCTCTACCACAGTGTGGTATGCCGGGGCCACTGCCAGGGACAGACACAGGCTGCAGCGCATTGTGCTGAGAAGATGATCGGCTATAGCCTCCCATCTCTCCATGACGTGTACGTCTCCAGGACTGTGAGGCGAGCAGGTCGGATCACAGCTGACCCTTCTCACCCTGCAGCCTGTTCATACACTCCCCTCAGGCAGAAGGTTTCGGTCAGTTCGGACCAGAACGTCTTGCCATAAAAGTTTCTTCCCCTCTACCGTCAGACTCTTGAACATTTAGAATCACGTGACTCTATAACTCTGCCTTGGCCACTTAATGACTGGTTTTTAAACTGCGCAACTTTGACTATTATTTTTCTGGTCATTTTTATCACTGGATCCAGTTGCACTACTCCAACTATATGTCTCTGATTACTGTACTGAACTGGTGTACATATATTTAGTATCATTTTCTTTATCCTTTGTATTTTCTTTATTTGTTATATTTTGTACTTATTGCACCTTTACACCTAAGCAATTTCCTAGTCTGTGAATCATGTTAATTGAAAATGGCAATAAGACTGATTCTGATTCTGAAACTCAGCTACTCCCTCAACAAATTGTAGGTCAACTGACTAAGTTTTAGTCATTTATGTGTTTGCTAAAGTTGGTTAGCTGTGGTGGTCTTGTTATATTGGGTTGACTCAATAAATAATGAGCTGTAGATTTACACCTATTAAGTAATTTATGAGTGCTTCCTTCAATTCATTCAGTAGTTTGTGAGATATTTTGATAACAAACAGACACATGAACACACAAACACAAGCAAAAACATTATTGTCTGCCCTCCCATTTTGTCAGCAGGTGATAATATCATCTAAACCTGCTTTCATCCTGTTGTTTACATGTGCTTCTGTTACCAGCCTGAGCCCTTCAGATCAACAAATATTACTGCTAAAGTTTGTGTCTGTGCTCATGGGAAGTGGAGTTAAACAGAAACCATAAATGTAACGTACTTTTACATCTGCTAAGATTTTGTCAGGTGTGTCAGGGCTCATGCTGAGAGGTCCTGTATTAGATCTTCGCAGAGCTGTTTGGGTTGCAACGTGGTGTAAGAGTACAGCTTAGAGCCTCAAGGTGTTCGACAGCATCAAAACCCTTCGCAGTGAGGGGATTTACTGTAAAAGCTTCTCTGCTTTCTTCACAAGCATGTGCTGTCAAACCTGCCTTGTGAGCCAGCTGACAGCCTGTTACTCCTGTGTACAAAGTGGGAACATTTGTAGTCATCACATTTAACAAGCTCTGCAAGTTATTGTATCACCTCACATAGTATAATCTACTATTTTAACTTATTTTTAGATGGCTAATTTTTGCAATGATTAAAGGGAAGTTATTCAATGATAAAGCTCTGTTTATATTGTATAATACAATAATTGTTCCACACTTGGTTTATGTGTTGAAGTCTGGGGTAAAGCAAGTAAAGCAATCACAAATCCTATTTTCATTTTACAGAAAAGAGCCGTAAGAATTATCACTAGAAAACATTACAGCCACCCTTCGAATATATTATTTTGTAAATTAAAAGTATTAAAATTTTATGAGTTGGTTGATTATAATATTTTGCAGATTATGTATAAGGCTCATTAAAAAATGTTACCTTTAAACATCCAGTTATATTTTGTTAGTAGAGAAAGTTCTTATAATCTTAAAGGACTTGAGATGTTTATTAAACCTAAAATTCAAACAAACTTGAAGGACCGATGGGAATAAGATTGTGGAATAATCTGGAAAGTGATTATAAAATGCCGGTTCAATGTATTGCTTTAAGAAGGGGGGCCTGGGGGGTTTCTTCTGGTGGCCGCGTGCAGGCTCTTAGGTGGTATGTGGTGGCGGTCATGGGTTGCTGACCCGGTGGCCTGACTGTGCTGGGGTGGGTTCGGGGTTGGCACGGGGGGCTCGGGGCTCTGGGGGCGTGCCGCCCCTGGGCTGTGGTCGTGGTGGGGTCTGGGG
>NW_013952420.1:2677596-2679264 GCF_001266775.1 Austrofundulus limnaeus
AACTAAATCAGTGTTCCATACAATTAATAAATGTATTTTTTTTCCTTTGCATTAACATATTAGAGAGTAAAAATATTTTGTTTTATTTATTTATCAGATTATCCATGAAAAAGAATAATAATAAAATAACCTTAGCTTCACCTTTACAATAGTCTCACAGCCTGACCTGCCATTATTCTGAGTCCCCTCTTCTTTGTGCCAGCTGCTGCATTCGTTCAGAGCAAAGGAGAGTACTTAAGAGAAGTTTCTCCAGCTGAAAATAAGTTGATGTAAACAGGACTCAAGTGCATTCCAAAGTATGTTAAATTGTTGAACTGAAAATGTTGTGTGTTGTGGGACCTTCAGATTTGCAGTTTAGGTTCTAGCTTTTCGATTCTGCGTTGATTATAAACTCTAAAGTTGTTTGGACAGATATTCACCCACATTATAAATTTCATGTCGACACTTTGATCGTTTTACAGCTTAAAAAAACATTTATTATGGATAAAAACTAAAAAACACATAGCCTTGCTTTTAGAGGTTTAATTGGCACCAAGAGAAGTGTTTTGAAGTAAATGTCTGATCAGAGCAGAGTCTAATTCATCCTTTCAGAGTTTTAAAATGTTATTTATAAAAACTCTGAAATGAGAGTTTCGGCCCTCATGGCTGTTTTCACAGTAAAATGTTGAAACTTACCTTTGCTCTCACATTTTGCTTTTACCTGTTTTTCTCAGCTTTTTCCTTCTCCAGACCTCTTCTACCTTCATTTTGCTCCCCATATTGAGTACTTGACTCCCCTTTTGTTCCTCGTCTGTTAACACTATAACGTCCAGGATCCTGACTGGGTTTGTATTATCTGTTCTTGTTTCAGGGTGCTGTGATCACCCCAGCGGCGGCCATCGAGCCCAGTTTGACTCTTCATCCCTCCAGTGTAATGGCTCCTCTCACCCAGCAGATGAACCACCTCTCTCTGGGTCCCACAGGCGCTGTGAGTCTCCCCTTCACATTCCTCGATTTTATCATAGTGAAAAAAATATCGTAACGATACACAACCAGAAATGTTGTGGTAAACACATTAACTGGTAATGTGTGGGTTTGCTTTCATCCTAGGGAGTACCTTCAATCTAAAGCCTCACTCTGACATAATTCTTGCTCCTACATTGCGTGACATTTTCTGTCTCTGCAGTACATCTCTGCTGCAGCGGCTGCTCCTATGCAAGGAACCTACATTCCCCAGTACACTGCAGTGCCTGCCTCTGCCATCACAGTAGATGTAAGAACAAAAACACGTTTGGTGACATTTGTCAGCCACCTCAGAGGGATTTTTAGAAAGAGGCAAATGTCAAACTGCATGTTTGTAAATTTGACTTGGTGAGGTGATTCCACCTTGTAGTCTTCTTCAGGAAACTTGTCAGATGAATTGAAAATTTCTTCATTCAGTTACATTCCAGAGAAAGAGCAGTTCAGATTTTTTTATTGTGGGACAGGAAACAGAATTTAAAAAAAAATAAGTGTACAGTTGTAAAGTAAAATCAAAGTTAATAATTACTATTGTGTTTTCCAGGCAGACCAGTTACCAGTAACTAAGGAGCACATCATTATTTTGTCTCTTTATGACACTTCCTTCAACTTCTGTGATCATGTGACTTACAACAAAGGCTTATTCTCAGTTTTACAAAAATATAAAAT
>NW_013952420.1:2679433-2711928 GCF_001266775.1 Austrofundulus limnaeus
TAGTAGTAGTAGTAGTAGTAGT
The DNA here is from genome assembly GCF_001266775.1 of Austrofundulus limnaeus. Taxonomy (NCBI): domain Eukaryota; kingdom Metazoa; phylum Chordata; class Actinopteri; order Cyprinodontiformes; family Rivulidae; genus Austrofundulus; species Austrofundulus limnaeus. The sequence goes on from NW_013952420.1 coordinate 2,679,456, forward strand.
AGTAGTAGTAGCAGTATCTGCAGAAATGGTTACAAACAAAAACTATCACACCTCTTGCAGATAGCTGTTTGGATTACATCATTTTAGTATTTTAGTAAGTTATTAAGATTGATTGGACTGATGAGCTAAGGGCTAGTCTGAGCAGAGTTGAGACAAAAGATGTTTACTGCTGTCTCAAAACAACTCCAACTTCAAACTAGTTTTATTAACTTTTACATCATTATTAGTTTTGTCTCTTAAGGCTATCCTGGTGGAAATACTAATTGTATCTGTCAGACGTGCTACATCTAGCTGCTGCAGACACTATGTACTTTTTGACTAATGTAGATGCATGTGTTATGTGAAACAGAGAGCAGCATAAAGGTTTTTAAAATAGTGTTTGCATCAATGAAAATGACAATTCTTAAAGTAAAGTTATTTTAAAATAAGATAAATTCAGTTTAGTCTTGGCCCTGCTCTGACTAGTTGTTACCTTATCCAGAAAGTCTGAATTAAAATCTTTGAAGTCATTAAAAAAACTATTTAAAACAGGTAAGATATTAATTTTATAGTGTGTCCACTGAACACTGATTTAAAAGAATGGCATGAAATGTGAATGAAAATGGGATTTTCTTAGTTGTCCAAGGCAGCAAGCTTGCAGTGAAACCTTCTTTTTCCTCTCAGCATCTAAGATTTGATGTATGACATTGATTGTTTCTGTGTTTCTGCTCAGGGTGTGGTGACAGACCCGTCTCCACAGACAACTGCCCCCTCGTCGCAGGACGCCAGCGGGCAACAGCCTTTATCAGTGAGTGAGAGTACAGGAGATCATGCCACAGCCTATTCCTTCCAGCAAACAAAGTGAGTGGGATAAAGTATCACGACAAAACAACAGTTCAGATTTCTGATTTTTTTTGTCTTTTTTTGTCACTTCAGTAGATAATGAAACTAAATATTATTAGTTTATTTATTTCTTCATCATCAGTGACCTTTTTTTAGAGTGAAGAGAAAATAGAGAAAGAGAGAAAAACACAGAGAGAAGTAATTAGAAAGCTTGAAATAGAGATTAGAAGTATATTAAATATACACCAAGACAACACAGGACCACACACCCAACATCTGTCCGCTCACCTGAAAAATAAATGAATACATGGAGGGCATATATAAATATATACACATACCCATACAAATATAAAGATATGCATACATACATGCCTACATTCATAAGTATTGTCAGTATATACACACAGACATATATACACACTCAGTGACCAGTCAGAACCCCCCGGATCAGAACACCTGTTTGTGAGCGGTTGTGAACATGTGTGTATATACAAGATTTCTCCAATGGAATATTTAATAGTGACTGTGGAGGATCAGAGACCCAACCCCCAAGACACGAGGCAGACATAGGGAAGACCAGAGCCCAAGGGCCTGAGAGGGATCCCGAGCGCAGAGCCCCAAGGGGCACCCGCACGGGAAGATCTGCCCATCCACCCCCCAGATCAGACCATAGGGGAGAACTGGGGGAGTCCCCCCAGTGACCACACGCACAGCCCCTGGGGCCAGCAGCGACAAACTCATGGGCCCCACCGGCACCCGTCTTACCAGAGCAGATCCAGGAAAGGGCACAGAGGTCCGGGCTCCCAGGGCGCAGCCCCCCCCCCAGGCCAAAGCCTGACAGGGCCAGAGGCCCCGAGCCCCAGCAGGCAGTCACCAGGCCAGGCCGGCACACACCCCAGCGCCCAGCCCCAGACCCCGGGAACCCCCAGCATGCCGGCGGCCAGCCGCACACCCTACTTGGGGGCCGAGTAGCAGCAGGCCCCCAGATAAACCAGCAGGAGGGGCAGCCCAGACCGCAGCCTGACAAATACCCAAACATACCGCCAACGACCAAGTGCACCCCCACAGCCGTCCACCCCCCAGAACCCGGCAGCCACCCCGGCCAGGGGGCCACCCACAGGAACCAAGAGCCACACCTCAGGAGACCAATCAGCACCAAGGATGATGGAGAGCCAGCCCCACCCCCCGGCAACCGTCCAAGCCCTGAGCCCACCCACAGCCCAGGACCGCACTCGGTGGCCCGCCCTTCTTCAGGACCCCCTTCCCAAATGGCAGTCGTGGAACGGGGTGGAAATAAAGACCCTGACACCCACACCCCCACCCCCAGATGTACTGTTGGTGCGTGTTGTTCTATAGAGCAATTTAAAAAGGGAAAGAAGAAGAGGCAGAGGCCGGCGTGGTGCCAGTTTCCCCTCCACCACTACTCTAACCCAAAACCCTAAGTGTCTATATGCAAACCTTGGGGGGTGGGCACAGGCACAGGAGGCGAGAGTGGTGCCATCCGGCCACCTATAGCCATGAGTGCCCATCTTAAGTTCCTATATGTGAATTTCATGAAAATGTTATGAGTGAATGTCTAAGATGTACCATAAAATTTGGGGGCCAGGTGGTTATGACAAATAGAAATGTAATATTGTTGCTCTTATACCACAACTGTGCCCCAAAAAAACCCTACATGGGTGAAGTTGAAAGTGAAGAGGATGGAGGTGTGCGGTGAGGGATGGGGAGAATAAGCTGAAGGAGCAAAATGCTCCCACAGGGAGTCAGCTCCCCCGCTGGCCCCAGTAAGCCCTCCCGTTCCCTGAAACCCACCCAGGAAGAGCAGCCCTAGAATTCTAATCATTAAAAAATGAATAAAATAAAAGTTAATGAGGCTAGGAAGTTCTGACAAAACTTGGATTAAACCATTGGTTCTGGTATTTTATTTATTTATTTATTTATTTATTTATTTATTTATTTATTTATTTATTTATTTGTAATGCTCCCATACAGGGAAACACAGCTGAATTATGTGAAAGAGCAAGTGTTATTATGTAATGTTATCTTTTACCTTTAAAATTTATTTATTTTGTTGCACTGAATCATTACTTTAAACTTTGTTACATATTTATTAAAGAAAACAAGATATTTTTATTTGTGTGGTGCTCCTCCTTTAATTCCATTCAATTTAAAATTATTGTGTTTTGGTGTTTCGTGTACACAACAACAGCACTTGTATTCTTTGACAGCAAAGCCTTTTGATCCAGATGTCAGAGCAGAGGTTTTGTGGAAACACTCATCAGAGTGAAATTATCTGTTCGCGGTACAGATGGCTGCAGTCAATAGTTTTTCTGCACTTGTGCAACTACATGAACAACCTTAACATTGACAGATAGCAGAGTGCTCTTTGTGCTGCTCACCTTTTTCTTCACGTAGGAGCAATGCAACCTCATCCTCGGCCCAAAGGAACGGTCCAGTATTTATCATTTTGAATGGAACTGTTTTTATGGTAAAGACTGAAATGTCTTTCTGCTCGAGTGTCAGTGAAAGACAAAAATCACAGCATCATTTATATCCATGTAAACCTTTTCTGTTCACGTTGGTTTGCCACAATACAAAAGAAAAACACTAATGTTTCCAGAGATTTTTTTATGTGTAAACAGAGCTCAATGTAAGTGGGTACACTACCATATCAAACTTTAGCTCAGTATGTGTAAAGTGTACTGAGTTGCAGCCTTTTTTGTGTTGATGAAAGTTAATTGGCTGTGGCAGCTATCTTTAATAATTTAAGTCTAGGATTAAATCCACTGTTTATTCAGTTGTAGATCAATGATTACTGCCTGAGTTTGATTAAATCCATTCACTGGTTCTTTATATTAGTTCTTCTAAGAATATTTTGCCTCATTCTTTTGGTTTATTGTTTTTAAATAACTTATTCCTAACTTCCTTCAGTCACCTTACTGCGTTTTTATTGACTCTTCTGTCTCCCTTTAGATAACAAGACTGCTAGGAACTATCGCTGCATTGCCTTTAGGACAGCACCAAGCTGCTGGAATGACAGAAAGAACCGGAACGACAGACGACCAAAACACACAAGTGATCCAGACATCACTGAGCAGACAACACTTCCACTGTGCAGAGGAACCAAATGAAAGACAGAACGAAGAAGAAAATCAATTCTTCTCCATACCTGGTTGAATCAAGAAAAAAACAAATTGTTTGCTGACCTAAAGGACAATGAAATCAATCACAGTCCAAGACTTTGATTTGATCATTTTTCACCTTGAGACTGGGTTTTCTTCTAAAGGAAACAAAAAAAAAAGAGAGAGAGGGAGAGAGAGAGGGAGAGAGAGAGAGACTGAAATCAAAGCTCAACCCGCTGTACAGAAAAAATCATTTGAATGTGCAGGTAGATTTTCTGACTTTTTTATCAATAAAAAAAGAAAGGAAGTAAAGTCCAGGAGAAACAGACTGTCTTCCTTTTGAATTTAAGCTATAGTATCTGAATTATTTCCTCATTTGAGTAGTTTTTTAGAATCTTAAATGTTTCCTGAACTTCTTATTGCCTTAATTTTCACAAACTTTGGGGGGGCAAACATGTTTCCGAAGTGTTGAATTCTTTAAAAAAGAGACTGGTTGAATGATTTGAGATGTGTTTGGGGCCTCAGAGATACAAATCTAAAAAGCTATCTGTACAGGATTTTAACAAATAGGCTGTATTTGTATGAAGATGATTTTAAATCAATGGGTGCAGAAGATGTTGGCTGGTCAAGACAGAAAAAAAATATTTAGTGTGATTTTACTGCATTTTCAATAATGCTGTTTGGTTTAATTGATGGATAAAACCTTGTTTCTCCACCACATTTCTGTTTATACATATTATATTTTGTTTTCTTTCATTGCAGATTTAAAAAAAATGTTTTTTTTATTTGTTTGTGTGCTTCGCTGGTCTCACTGCATAAAAAAGAACTTCTGACTTTGTCAAAAACCAAATAGAAAAAAAAGTTAGGATTTTTAAATGTGCAAAAAGCAATAGTTTTAGTAAAACCGTTGACAGTTTTTTGAGTCTTTCTTAACTGTTGAACAGCCTACAGGTGGCAGATTTTATACCAAAGATGAAGAAATTGTGTAGAAAAGTGATCTTCCTTCTTTTTTTTTCACCTTGAAAGCTGAAATGTTTTCTTGCTGTTGGTTTCAGAGATTTGGTTTGTGAGATGACTACAGTGACAACATGCAGTAGGTCTTTAAATCAATTACCTCAACTTGTAATATTTTTAAAAATCGTGATTTTTAAGGTAACATCTAAGGAAATATTCAGTTGTCCAGTGGATGTAGGTGTCTGTTCTAAACTAAAACCCATCTACTTCACAGACTGCTTCTTAAAAATTCACTAACAAAAAGGAATCATTAAGATGGAGTAGTGGAAACAAAAGAAATCACACATATTCAAAGATCATGTGACTGTGTTCAAATATATAAAAGTATCTTGTTGACAGTTTAGGCACGGTGATGGTCTTATGTTAGTAGGGTGTAGAAACCTCTCATGCTGAAACACAAGCAGTAATTACATGCTTAAATGAGTCATAAAGGTGTTGTATCCTCCTGCAGTAAGTTGTCTCACAGCTGTTGGAACTGTCCAGGTCTTTCATCTGAGCTGATCTCACACATGTTGGACAAGATTGGGGGTCCTGGCTGTCTCCAGGAGGACTTCGGGAAGATGTAGGCAGTTTATAGACACGTGTTGATGGGTGTTATCTTGTTGACAGTCTGTACCCGAGTGTTGTCTCAGGAGAGTGAGACGTGGACGCAGGATGTGATTGATGTAGCGCTGTGCCATCAAGGTTTCCTAAAACACTACTAGAGATGAATATTAGGCTGCATTCACACTAGTGATGGGACGTTCACGAACGATCCGAATCTTTTGAATGGCTCTTTACAACAAACAACAGGAGCCGAGTCGCGGGGAGTAACAAGCAATTTGTAGTTTTATTTATTTTATTTCTTATATAATCTTTATTTTTTCATCCTTAAATTGCTCCTGCTTTGCTTTTTCACGGGAAACAGGCAGAGCAGTCGAGTACAGAAGCTCACATGAAAGGGGGAGGGGGGGGTTTCTGCTCAACAAAACACGTGGTTCCACCCATGTAAGGTGATGACGTCATTGCGTTGCCGTACGTGATGATGTTTTTCCCCATGTGATGACGTAACTCGTACAAAATCGAACAGCTCCTTTGAACAGCTCTATGAAGCAAACGGCTCCGCAAGATCCGGATCCCTTCAAAGAGCCGTTTATCCCATCACTAGTTCACACAGCAGGCAAATGCAACCCAAATCCAGCTTTTGTATTTTTCCAAATCCAGTTTTTGTATTCTTTCCCCACTCATGCGACCCTTATCAGATTTCTTGAAAGTTCATGATAGTCTGCCCTTTTCAGTATGTGGTATACTACATCAGATACTGTATATACAGTATCTGGTGTTTTTAAAGCAGCTTCAGTCTGCATTTCATCCTACTTTTATGTCAGTGAGGTGGGGGTGAACAGCTCAAGCCCACAGAAATACATGCTAGTGACGTCTGACTCAGAGCATATCAGTACTGAAGTTACTGTATCGATACTTTAGTTGGTTTCACTTTCAGCACGCCGCTTTGCTCCATAAATACAAAGCTGTGCTGCAGTAGCTGGCTAAAGGCAGGTTTACATATAACAGTGGACTAAACAAGCATGTCAGATTATTATTTAATTGGCTCTGACTCAACAACTTCAGAATTGGCATGCTAACGTGTAGCATCCATGTTTCCTTTGGTAAACGGCGTGCTGAATGTCACATAATTATCCGGACATTCAGGTCGCATCAGTACCATGGAGAGCTCACACTGGAGTCTGATGGAGGTCGTATTTAAAATATGTGAATGTCCATGCAAATAATTGGATTTGAGTAAAACATTGTAGTTGAGCATTAAGACCTGCAGTGTCATGCAGCCTAAGTCTGTCTCTCTTCCTGCACTGGTGCCAAACGTGCACATGATGGCCATATGTTATAATTTTCAACTAAGACTCCTCCTTGAATACAACATTACTGTTCATAATTTCATGCCTCTGGATTAGAGCACCATTGCAAACACACTGGGATTAATGGCAGCACACCTTTTGGGCAGTGAACTGATTGATTGATGTTAGTCGTTGTGACATGGTGGAGGATGACACAAGTACCAGTCCAGTACCTGTGTATTGATGGCACGTACAGATCTTCTAACGATTGGTGCATAGTTCAATAATCCCTAGGTGAGGTCTGTTCTGGTCAACCTTCATAACGTGTGTGGGTACCATCACTTATTGTGATTTCTGTACGGTCCATATGTCCCAGAGGTACACAATATGAGCACCTGGCTTCATGGAAACCTACAATAAGACCCCTAACAAGCTTTATCCAGCTCATGTCTAATGTCCTCTGTGTCTACTGACCCTCACTTGGTGATTTGACTGACTGTTGAATGCTTGGGCAACTACCTGATAACACTGTTGCTCCACACATGATGCCGTCACTTCCAGTCTGCCCTCTGGTGCTGGTTTTACACTCATAGCTAGTCTGCATGTGGCCCAAACTGTGGCCAAATCAATTTTTTCCTTTAATACTTATCTTTTTTTTGTTTTGTTTTGTTTTGTCCATGAGTGTTTTATGATTAAATAATAAAACGTTAAACAAGCTGTTTTCTGTCAGCATCTCACCAAACAGAAGTCTCTGTAGTAAGAGATGATTAATGAAAGAAGACAAAAGGGCATGTTTTCAGAATGAAAATATTTTAGATTAGGTATAATCTCCTAAAAGGGCAATTTTTGTGCACATGTTTTGTCTTAAAATATTAATTGTAACGTTTTTGCTGCTAAATACTTTTCAGTATTGAGGGTTAAGCCTGTCTTGTTTTGCGGTATATGTGGAAAAAGCGCACTACCAAAACAACAGTACAATACATTTTTAAGCCCAAATGAAGACTTGTGAAGGAGCAAAATAATATTTTCTGACCCTTGATGATTGCCGTACATTGTTATCCAACCAGTAAACAGAAGTAGATGGAGATGCAGAAGGAGATAAAAGGTGATTCAAACCTCTTGATTACAAACCTCTTGTGGAAAAAAAAAAAAAAACTTTTTACAGGAAGAGAGAACATAGGAAGAGTGAAATGAAAAGGAAAACTATGACGTGTTTTTTTTATTTTTATTTTTTTTTAATTTTTGGTTCAGGTGTGTAAAAGAAAATGCAACTGAAAAATAACTTTGATGATGCTTTTAAAAAAGATTATTGCTCAGTAACATGTTGTTCGAGTTGTGGTTTTGAGAGTGTCTGTAGAACCAGTGGGTATTGCTGTAGTTTCACGTGTCTTTCTGTTTTTTTATTTTTGTTTTTGTTTTGTTTCGTTTTCTTTTTAGACAAAACTTCAAATAAAAAAAATTAAAAATAAAACAATGACAAATAAGAGTCAATGTATTTCATCCTGCATGTACAATATATGACCACTAGAGGGTGCCATAATGTTTTTGTTTAACTACATGGTTGATAGCAACGATTAAACATTTATTTTAATTTGTTCATAAAAACTATTTTAGGCATTTGTTTTACTACTGGTTGGAAAAAGATAAAGTCTAAGTGATTTTAATATGAATATTTGAACTTTAACACTTGTCTGTTCTTGATGACATCAATTACAAAAGAAGGTTCATATCATTAATATTTCAGCTTAACATAAACCGACCTCAAGAAAATTCATTAGTGAGGTTATAGAGCAACAATCACAGCTGATGCAGTTACAGGGTATGTTTATTATGCACTAGAATAATAATGAACATTAAGATGCTCCCGAAACAGTGTGCATCTAATGAGAAATTAGCATTATGTTCTCAAGCCCAACAATAATGTTAACGAAATGCATGTATTGATTGATAGTCAGACCATAAAAACAACACAAATTTACATTTCTTTCATTGACATTGACATGTTTATGTAATCACCTTCATTTGGAACTTTATGAAAAGTTTTACATTTTTTTTGTAATTTCTTTATAAAGAAATTATTCCCTCCAACATTATGATGAGACAGTTTAATAATAACACAATGTAACACTAATATTTGCTAAGTGCTTCAATTGAGAGCAGCTAGATTCCCTTTCTTGGTTCTACAAGGTGTTTTAAATTTTGTTCAAAAGCTGTTTTGTTTTTTCGATGATAGGGTGGAACTTTGACTCTTTGAGAGCCAAAAGGATTAAATTAAAACTGAAGTCTTTCAAAAAAAGATCTAAAACTTTAAGAAGCAAGAAGGTCCAGTAGATTTTTTAAAATGGCACAATAAACATTTCAGTGGGTTATTGGGAGGCTTTCAGTCAGCAGAGTGCTGTTGAGCACCAACAAGTTTTAAACACTGCATTATTCTTAAATCAAGCGGATGCATTTAATGCAATAACATGTACTACACAGGAATAAGCATGATGATCAAAAGAGTTAGTATCACTTGCTTTTTGCCTGAAGTTCTATTATAACACATGTGAATACACATCTAGAATCTCATCAGGACATTACTTTTTTTTTTTCAAATCATACAGTGGGCAAATGGACTTTTTTATTTATTTATCTTTATTATTATATTTTTTTTGCTGCCAATTCATTCATCACTCTACTATTGTGTGCATTTTCTTGACCAAAGTCAAATAAATGATAACTGTCTGAAACGGTTTGAGTTTCCCTGAGGTAAAAATCCAACAAAATTACCTTTTTAACATTTTGTTCTCTACTATCGCAAATCTACAGGACACTCAGAGACTAAAACATTCTATCACATTTAAACATAACCAGTGTTGGTGTTGTCCTGAGTGTTTGTACCCACATGATGGACAGGCATATTCTGTGTATGACAGTTAGCTTGGAGACTCATAGTAAATATTATTCTCTAAGACTGTTGCACCACACTGAAGATGGAGTTCTGAGGTTTGAGCACAGACTGTGCCTCACACTGAGCCTCCAAATGTGCCTTATTCTCAAACATCGCAGAGTCCCTCTGAGCAGAAAACCAGACCCCAGAGACATGCAGGGGCATGGCTGGGGGATAACCCAGACTAGTCTTATTTAGACAGTGGGGCAACCGGCAACAAAAATGGGATCTATTATTGGACAAATAGGGACTGAGGAACATGTTGAAGATAGGGGAGAGTGTCCAACACCAGAGCCCCCATGGAGAGTGAAAATCTGGAGGAGAGGTGGTCGGGACACACTTGAAACTATCAGAAAATGTCTTCCTACTTAAGCCTCTTCTCTATTGTCAGATCTCACTACAATCGCTTCTTGTCTGTTTGGTTCGCTTTCTGTGGGCAGATCGTCAACAGGCAGCTTTGGCCATCGTGGTTTGATCATCCGGTAGTCTGACTTTTTTTTATGTGACTCAGCACTGTTTAAAAGGGCTTACAACTAGTTTGTCCAAAACCTCCTGGTGTACCTGCTCATTTCGATCAAGCTCAAGCTGTATGCGCTCATCTCCTAAAACAGATCAAAAGGTAAGGTTTGCTGGAGGAGTTTGCAAGTTCTGCCATGGCTTAGTCAATCCACAGGCAGCAGTCTGATGACGTCACAATTGCATGCGTGCAACGCTCGGTGTGACCCGCCTGGAACCACAGCTGGGTTGAATTCAAAAACCTTACAGGAACTGGAAATGAAGACACATTTAGTTGAAACTGAATCAAGGAGAAGCGAGTCTTCTCGACTGTCCACCAGCTCCGTGGCTGACCCTGACAAAGCCAATCTGAGAACCTCACAGAAACATTCAGTCAATGTAGTGATGTCGCTGGCCAACCTATACTGCTTGTTTTTCTTTTTGAAAACAGTGAAATGGCCCGTTTGAGTTGTCCTTTGGGCAACATCTTCAGCCTAACAACTTTTTTTTTTTGATGATTTTAGGAGTAAATTTCCCACTTTGACCAGGAATGGCACAACATGGTACTAACGTGAAGCTTACCATACAGGGTGACATTTAAACATTGATCACATGTTCCTCTGATATAAGTTGTACAAGCTCAATAGGTAGGATGGTTTTAAACAAAAGTCAAGAGAACATTTTTTAATTGACTATTTTCTACATATTGTTAAATTATACTGCAGGTCATGGACTTTGCTTAGCACGTATTTACTTGCATTAAAAAGTGGAGAATTAAATTTCAATCATTTCTATGTACAGTCGCAGATTTCATGTGAAGCTTGCCTCAGTGGATTAAGTTGAAAGAAAAAAACATAAACATTTCAATCAGCAACTCTGAACACATGCCTCAGCACATGCTACTGTAGTACATTCCTACAACTTACAAAACGCCCCTCGGTGTTCTTGCTATATCCCTCTGTTACTCCCATTTTCAGTAGCAAGTGCGAATGAGAGTGATAAACACTAGAACAGCAGTCACGATGGTTAATGCTGAAAATAAAAAGATAAGGCCGGCAAAGACGGGATTTGTCAGCGGGGGGATTTCTTTCACTTCAGACGGGATCATGTTGGACAAACTCAGCATGTAGCCCAAACTCCAGCCTATGTGCGTATCCTTTATCTGAAAGGAAGAACAGAAAATGACTGTACAACCATAGAGTCTTTGTTCTGTGCGCTGTCTGTACATCATCACATCACTCTGCATGTCTAGAAAAGCTTCACATATAGACCATCTTGTAATAAAAGCTAAACAGCAATCGCTCCAGGGTAAAAAGCATGAGTCATAGCATTCACAGCGCAGAAATGTTTGGTGATTCTGTCTACAATGGTCTACCAACGGTCATAAAAGGCTCTGAGCGGCACAGAGAACACACTAACTCACTTGTTCAAACAGAGAAGCGCTGTAACTTCCTCAGGAACAGATCAGCCTCAGAACAGTTTACGACCAATTAGGAAATTGTAGCAAGTTGTCTGACTTTTTGCAGCCTTTGACATTGCCTCCAGGGCTCTTAATAATTCCCTTCACCAGTGTTTTGTGTCCCATGCGAGAAAGATTGATTGTAAAAGACAAGGAAAGCCTTCTTTCTGACAAAGTGTGAGTATGGAAAAGGACATTTCATGATTTCCACTCAAGTTTTGAGTTATTGAGAGTGAATGATTAGCATGTCAGTGATCTGATCTGTCTCAGTCCCCAGTGGGTGGCCTCACTTACAATCCTGTACATGAGTCAAAAAAATGATTAAAAAAACCTGTTCAGCTGCTCAGTTCAACAGTTGTAATCTAGCTTTTTCATTACATGAGCATAGTTTTGTTGCAGTACAGTGATTCAAGTAATTAAAATCCAGTACCTGTTAGAATGATTTTGTTTGTGTTCAACTCACGGATTTTTCAAAGTGAATGTTTTTCCAGGTCTCTTTGTCAAACTTGTACCCATCTGCCAGGAGAGTGAGGGCGTAGTGAGTGCCATAGCAGTACGTCCGGAGGTGTTTGTCATTGATCCACGACTTTTGTTTTTTCAGCTTGAAAGAAGTTTAACAAAGTTCTGGTTTAGGATAGTGACAGGCAACAAAAACAATGAATAAACTGAATAAATTTTTATTTTAACCTCTTGAGTCCCATGCCCCCAGTACTGGGGTCAAACAGTATTTTCTGTTTTCTATTTCTGTTGACTTAGTTCTTTTAACTTTTCCTCTTTCTTTGAAAAAAAGTTGAGTCTAGTGTTGACATTACCACTTATATAAAAATTTCATATATGCTGATGCTGAATATACAGTACTTGCTGCTAATGTAGAAGTGTGTCTATGTATGTGTTACTGACATGTATAATAATTAGACACATAACCAAAACCCCAAAACTGAAGCTACAGACAGCTCATATTTCTGGCTATATGCAATAAATAAATAAATTAATTAAATTAAATTTAAAAATAAACAAATTGACATTTTCTTAACTAAAAATGAAAATACACTTCATATTATTTATGTAGCTCCTACGTTGTATGTTTAAATATGCATTTTCTATATGCAAATTGTAAGTGTCACTAAAATAATTTATGTTACGAAAAAATGTATGTTTATTTCTAACTGTTAGGTTTATGTATTTTAAGTTTTGTTTACGTTTTGAGATTCTTGTAAAATGATTATATTTTATTTCGTGTCGAACTATTTTTTGTTGGAAGTTATCGCGAGATTTGTGTACATGTGATTGTGCTGCGAGACTTGGATGAACAGAGAAGGAGTGGAAGCCTGGAGGTGAGCACGTGCAGCAGCCTTGTCTCGTGTTGTTATGGTATTTTGTAAATTTATTGGTTGTGGTGTTTTAATTATTTAATACTTTGATTTAGAACAGATAACGAAGTGATGTTCTTCTAAAACCCAACCTCCGAAGTGGCAGGCGGCCACGAGGTAACTTTGTTAAAGCACATGTCACCTGTCTGTCTGTAAATGTATCTGTCTAAAGCTTTGTGTTTTGTTTTTATAGTTTTCACGGCATTTCATAAAAAAGCCCGTCGAAAGAAAGCCGTGCCAGTGTTGTCACTTTGGAGTTACACAAATACTTTCATTTTGATATCGTATTAACCTTTATTTAACCAGACAAGTCCCACTGATCTCTTTTGCAAGGGAGGCCTGGGCCTAGAGGCAGCCTAACATGCATGTTTTTTTGTCTGTAGAAACCAGAATCCAGAGAAAACCCACACAAGCATGAAAAGAAAATGAAAACTTCACACAGAAAGACCCCAGGTCTGCGATCAAACCAAGAAACTTCTTACACTAACGCCTGGTTCGCACAGCTAAATTTTAGAAATATTGGTTGATATTCAAAACCAGAGCGACCCCACACACGTTAATAAAAAAATCATAGCAAGGGGAACTTATGAATGTTTCCCAGCTAAATTGTTACCAAACAATTTCATCATCAATATGTTGGCAAAGGCGTTTTATAATGTTTTTATAATGGTGAAATTCAACTCCTGTAAGAAGTTCTTGAAAATCAGATTTTTTTTTAAAACTGGGCCTAAGGTTTTTTCATGATTGAGTTGATTGTTAGCTTTTTATTTCACCACAAATAATCCATTGTTGAAAAAGGCCACACTCACTTATGCATTTACAAAGTAAATGTACCTTGCATGTAGACCAATAACCTTTATTTTACATGATTACACAATACTCGGAGTTATTCTCATTCACAGTGTCAGAAGTTTTAAAACTCATGGTGTATGTTCGATGTCACTGACTGTCCATCCAGCTTGATCTGCATCTCCATCTCTATTTTAGCTGTTATGCATTGACTGAGTCATCTCCTGTGTTTGTGAATCCTGGCTGTTGAACTGTTTGCTCTTTTAAACCATTTTAGGGCAAGTTCAACTTCCTCTGCATCTTGCTTCCATCCATTCATTAGTCCATTAGTGTTCACACTGAGCCATCGTGCTGCCACGTTGTCTCAGGGTTAAATAAATATGTCATAACTATGTGAGTGGCAACATCCTTCCCACACAAATGGAGACACAGTATGCAAATCTAATTGAAAATTCTATGTGATATTGTAGCTTCAGATGATTTTGGAGAACCTACCACTGTCCAATGTGTGCTGCAGAAGTTCCCAACTGATGCCTTGAACTGATCAAGATCTGTTGTGCCATTTAAAAGCAGAGCTCTGGTAAGATAGTAGAATCCAGCATATGCCTAGCAGAAAAAAACAAAAAAATCATTATTATTTTTATGTATTCACTTCTTCCTTTTGACCTGTCATAATAAATGATACCATGAACTCTCCAGTGACGGGTGGCTGCTCAACCCCATTAAAGGAACACTGTGATGATGAACAGGTTTTGAAATCAAATATGGACTTCACAATTTCTCCACATTTCTCGGAGTCTGGATCCCCAACCAGAAAGAAGTTTTGATTCAAGTTGTAGGTTTTGGGTTTTGTCGTGCACTCCGAGTTGTAAACGTCTGAGGCGATCATGGTGGTGTTGTATCCTTCGGGGTAGCAAGGGTTTCTGATGTAGGTCGGGTCAGATGATGCCTGAAACATTAAACAAATCTTCAAGTTAATATTTCAAGCCATGAACCAACAAGAAATGTACACCCAATTTTCATTCATACAAAGCATTTTTGGCATGACCATAAATCCATTAATAGAACTGCAAGTTACCAGAAATATTGCATTTCTTCCCGGCTAATGTGATGACATTGATGGTTCAATCAATACTCTTAATGACATAATGCATTCTTGACTGGTCTTCAGTAATCAGTTCTTACAGCACATTAATGGATTTTGGCTTTTACATGAAAGTTGGTTCCTTTCTTAAGTAATCTCAGGAAGCTCTTTAGTTATGATTTTACTTATTTCAGTTTGGACCTATTTTGTATACAGTGTCTTCCCAGCTTAGAGAAGAAGTCTGGAAGGGACAAATACATTTTTTTTCACAGCACTGTATGAACAATCACCAAGATACTGTCTGGTTCTTCTGCCTGTTTGTTAGGATTTTTACTTTTTTTTTCACCAGTCAATGGTTTGCATTATTGAGCTTAGGGACAACAGGGGGTTCCCTGTTTTCCACAGATGTTGAACCCTCTGAAAAAAAAATGCTCAAAACTATGCATTTTCCTGCTATTTAAATAGCTTTTTCAGGGGTGGCCACCCCTTTACAAAAACATAAAATTGCAATATGACATACAGCATTTACCGTATATCCTCACAGAAAGCATGAATTCATTTTACAAATCTGCCACAGATGAGACAGATTTTACAAGCTTCCACTTACTGCAAGTTTGCAACAGAAAAATTCTAATGGCATTCTGAAAGCTGAGAAGTTGCTCTTCATAGCCAACATAGAGTAATTTTGATAACTTCAGCCCCACTGCTGTGAGATGCTCATGAAAAAAATAACCCATCTCCCTCCTCCCACACACGCACACAGCTTGGAAGCACAAATGGATAAGATGAGAGTGACACATTCACACCGTCCCACTCCTAGAGGAGAGTAGAGGAGAGGAGAGGAGAGCGGTGGGAAAGCTGGTCTCATTTTGATCCCAGGCTATTGATGGAACATTTGGGGCTTTAACCCCAGAAGTCCAGTTCTAATGACACATCTGAGTGCAAATGTAGTGAGAACCCAACCCCAGTAATTATAACTTTCACAAACATGTTTGCTTTCATCTGTACACAAAGGACAAGTCGTATACCTGGATTATCTTGTCAAGAATCCTCTTATCTGCTTCATTTTTGCCATAGCAGAGGAAACTGTGAGTGTAGACCGTATAGGGGTAACCGTAGAGTTTGACCTTCAAGTAGTCAGACCCATTTCCATTCTCCTCAACTTGAAAGGCAATCTGTGTTGATGCTCCACCAAGGTCCATGGAGCCGACTGTCTTTGACCCGTGTGGACGCACGTAAGTGTTCCATAGGTTTTTCTGTAAACAGGAACAAGATGAGTAACTTCAAATAGAACATATAGTACTGCTCCTACTGTCCTACCTCCAAGAAATTTCCCATCAAGTAGTTGACCGTGATCCACCCATACAGCCCTTCTTCCTGTCCGGTGATGATGGAAGCGTTCTGGAAGTCGAAGGACGATGAAATCAGGTATTCTCTAAGACTATCCATGATTTCATTCGATTTCTGTTCATCTTTCTGACTTCAAAAACAGAGAAAAGCAAGATGGAAATGTTGGCAACCTACGATAAAACTTTAAGAAAATTTATATTAAAGGCAGTAATAAACAGTGTCTATGTGTTCATTCTGCCTGTTGTTACAGATAGCAATGCTAACCATGCTAATCACAGAAAACATTGGTAAAAGAAATATTTTACTAAAATATACACTTTAGTTTTGATGAAAAGTTTTGTGTAGCATGTCTCTCTACAACCTCGTTCACATCTCTTTACCTTACCATTTACCATTACATTACCACATGTTCAGATCAGATCAGAGATCAGATAATATTCACATGTAGCCATGACCCACAGTGTGTTGTCCATGAGCAACAGTGTGACAATAGCTCTGTTGATATTCCTTATAACAGATGTGATGCAGTAGAAGTAAAAGAGCATAATATAATTTGAGACTTTACAGTTCTCTGCATCAGAGCAAAGGCTTAAGATTTTAACCTATAAAACCTACAAATTCCACAGAAAAACTGTGAACTGAACAGGTTCACTGTTTATTTTATGTATTTACATTTAAATAACCAAGCAAATCCCTTTAAAATCACAGATCTTTTTTGCAACAGAGGCCTGGGAACATTTACATGTCCGTCTATGTTCCTACCCTCACCTATGGCAACAAACTTTGGGTAGTGATCAAATGAACAAGATCCTGGATCTTGGAGGTTGAAACGAGTTTTCTCCACATGGTAGCTCGGCTCTCCATCATAGATTGGGTGAGACGTTCAGAGATGTGGAGACTCCCCCATATCGAAAGGATCCAGTTGATGTGGTTCAGGCATCTGGTAAGGATGCTCCCTGGGTGCCTCTCCAGAAAGATGCTTCATGCATGTCCGACTGGGAAGAGACCCAGGAAAAGACCCAGGACATGGTGGAGAGACTCTCGTTTGGCTTGGGAAAGCCTTGGAATCCTTCCAGTGGGGCTGGAAGAGGAGGGTGGTGAAAGAGAGTTTTGTCATCCTTGCTCAAACTGCTGCCTCAGCAACAAGTGGAAGGCAGCCTAACATAACTGTATTTGGTCTGTGGGAGGAGAAAACCCAGAGAAAATCTGTGCAAGCATGAAGAGAAGATGCAAACTCCAAAAAGAAAGGTCCCTGCTCCGACCTGTGGATTGAAACTACGATCTTCAAGGCATCTAGACTGTTGTCTTCAGAACAATCCCAGAGATGGTGTCTTAGTCATCTTAAACCAGTTAGCAGCTGAGGCAGATGTTTTTAAAACTCAGACATGCAGGTTATATATGCATGTAATGTAGCTCTGGTTAAATTGTGTTTAGACTAGCAAATATGTGAATAAAATCTTCCCACTTCCAAAGGCGGTCGTGAAGACGTCATCAATGTGTATTGAGTCCATTCAGATCTGTATTGAGCAATATCCATATGCCATTCAAGTGCTCAGGACAGATGTTAGTGCCAGGTATGAAAGGGGTGTATCTCACAAATTATAATAAGAAAACAACAATCCTATAGTTCACATAAAGCTATAGGTCATAAAAATCTCAGTATCAGCAGAAATCTGAATAAAGCTATCCGAACCAGACAGGAATAAAATAAAATGCACTGATGTGTCATTATCAGGAATAACTAAAACCATTCTTACTGTAGCAGTCTCATTCCAGCTGTAGCTCCCAGAAAGAGAGGTGTTCTTCCGTGCTTTTCAGTAGGAATGGTTTCTTTGATTTTACTTATACAATTTTCAAATCCTCTCCATGTTTGCGCATCTGACTGAGGATCAACCTTCATACCTGAGATGGCAACACCTGTGGAGATAAAGTTGTGCTATGATTATGTCTTTATTTATTTTTTTAAACATACATTTTTTTTGTGGAGGGGGGGATTTTTTTGTTATTTTACCTTCAACTTTACAGTTCATTTTCTCCGTCACGACTCCTGTCTCATTCTCCTTCTCCCCCGGCCATTCATACAGGTACACATTGGAACGGG
This sequence comes from Austrofundulus limnaeus, assembly GCF_001266775.1. Classification (NCBI taxonomy): domain Eukaryota; kingdom Metazoa; phylum Chordata; class Actinopteri; order Cyprinodontiformes; family Rivulidae; genus Austrofundulus; species Austrofundulus limnaeus. Next base: position 2,697,823 of record NW_013952420.1, read on the forward strand.
ATGAACCAGAGTCTATCACTATCCCATACTGTTACAAACAGAATGATTAGGAAAACTTTGATAAAGTCATATAATCATATACCAGCATACTGTATCACACTATACACACAGTGTATTAGAACACAGCCTCTGGAACAAAAACTATGCAGCACTGTAAATCATTTTATGTCTATCATAAAAGGGTGTGTTTAACTACATCATCGTCTGTTTAATCTCCCATCTGATATTTTTTCCCTTCTTACAAACCACAAACCAAAGGAACAAGTAGTCCAGGAAGATGCATTCCCATTCTTAGCTCCCTGAGTAAAGACATACTCTCCATGCTTTACCCTTTCCTTTTGTGTTGACCTTTCCCTTTCAATATGTATCCATTAATAAGCTTTCTTTGATCCAGGGTTCCTATTAGTGAACAGACATTTGAATCATCAATGCAACTACGAATTTACAGCAGGTATTACACTAATACCTCAAGTGTTCATTGAATATTTTCTTTTAAAACTTTGCTAAAAAGTAGAGAAGCCTAAGGTTTCTGAATGAGTTGCAAAGCATGCATGAGTTCTGAATGCATCCAAAGAGATCTGTGCTGATGATTGTGTGTGTATTCACCTCCATGCCGTACTCTTGACTCTTTAATGTTTTCTGGATAACAGCAACAGCAACGAGGGCAGCAATACCGGCCAACAGGAGAAAAATCACTCCTGCTATGCGACACTTGTAGCCCACTTTCTTTTTGGGAGCCATTTCCTGTCGGCGAAACAGAGTTAAAGCTTTCACTAAAGGCTTTTGAAAAGAAATCTAGACGCACACTAACTGCAGTACCCTTTGAATGATATGAAGTAAATGTATTATTTGACTTAATTGTCGGAAACAGTGATGACTGCGCTGGGATAGTTTCACTAAAGGCACATCTAATGCACCAAGCAGTTACTGAAAAGGAGCCTCATGATCCTTATGATCGGCAGGGCATTGCTGCGTTTGTTCAGTGTAATGTTTTTCCACCTTAGTGCCAAAGTAGATTTGACTTTGCAGAAAGATTCGGGGTGTGATTTTAATGATTGAGTATGTCAGCAAACACATAAGAAAATACTTTGCAGTCTTTGAGTGCCAATCAGAAAGGAAATAAAATCAAATATGATGAGGCTTGTAAAAAACTTAGTTGTCTTATTAAACCCAGAGAGTAATCATGTCATGGCTAATTAGTCCCAACATGAAGATGAGTGCAGTTGTACTAAATTACAGTAAGTACATGATCACTCTGTTCACAACACTGACAGTTTGGAAGTGAAGTGAGGACAATGGGGGTTTGGCTTGGGAACATTACAACAGTAAAATTCAACATTACTATTGTATTGGATAAAAACATATGGTGCTTTAGATTTTCAAATATGATCTGTGTTACTCTTTTACACCTTTTTGTTTCACTATAAACTACGGAAAGTCCCAAATGTTTATAATCGCTGTGTGTCTGGAACCACTTTGATACATCTGTTTGTTCTCAGAGACAGAAAGATTTGTTTCATTCCAGGTCAGTCAGGTTTTGATGCAGAAACAGAAGAAATGTTTGGGAGGTTAAAAAATGTAAATATATAAATACGTTCCTGGGCTTACAGCCATTTCCAAAATTCTTACTCACACTGCAAAAAATGATCATCTAATGATGTTGTAAAAAACAGAGATATTTGACACTGCAGTAATTTATGTGGGGGCGGGGGGTCCACAAGAAATGTGATTAGCTACTTTTTTAAATCAACTGTCTATCCGTCCGTCTGTCTGTCCATTTTCTGTCACTTATCCGGGTTTGGGTCACAGGGGCAGCAGCCTAAGCAGAGAGAACCAGACTTCCCTCTCCCCGACCACTTAGGCCAGCTCATCTGGGGGAATCCCAAGATGTTCCCAGGCCAGCTGAGAAACAGTCCCTCCAGCGTGTCCTGGGTCTTCCTTTAGGCCTCCTCCCAGTGGAACGTGCCCGGAACACCTAAACAGGGAGGCATCCAGGAGGCATCCTAACCAGATGCCTGAGCCACCTCAACTGGCTCCTCTCGATGTGGAGGAGCAGCGTCTCTACTCTGAGTCCCTCCCGGATGACTGAGCTTCTCACCCTATCTCTAAGGGAGAGTGCAGACACCCTGTGAAGGAAACTCATTTCAGCCACATGTTTCTGCGATCTCGTTTTTTCAGTCACTACCCAAAGCTCGTGACCATAGATGAGAGTAGGAACGTAGACCAACCAATAAATCGAGAGCTTCACCTTCTGGCTCAGCTCTCGCTTCACCATGACAGACCGGTACAGCACTCGCATCACTTCAGATGCAGCACCAATCCACCAGTCGATCTCCCTCTCCATTCCTCCCTCATTCGTGAACAATACCCCAAGATACTTAAACTCTTCCACTTGGGGCAGGACCTCCTCCCCGACCCGGAGAAGTTCAACCTGCCCTTTTCTGGCTCAAGACCATGGTCTCGAATTTGGAGGTACTGATCCTCATCTCAGCCGATCACACTCGGCTGCGAACTGCTCCAGTGAGAGCTGGAGATCACGATCTGATGAAGCCAATAGGACCACATCATCTGCAAAAAGCAGAGATGTGATCCTAAGGTCACCAAAAAGGATCCCCTCAACACCTTGGCTGCGCCCAGAAATTCTGTCCATAAAAGTTATGAACAGAATCGGTGACAAAGGGCAACTTTGGCAGGGTCCAACTCTCACCGGAAATGAGTCCAATGTGGACCAAGCTCTGGCACCGGTCGTACAGGGACCTAACAGCCTGTATCAACGGGCCTGGTACAGTACCAGTGGTACCCCATACTCCCGGAGTAACTCCCACAGGAGTCCCTGAGGGACACGGTCAAATGCCTTCTCCAAGTCCATGAAACACATGTAGACTGATTTGGCAAACTCCCATGCACCCCCCAGGAGCCTGCTGAGGGTATAGAGCTGGTCCGCTGTTCCACGACCAGGACAAAAACCACAATGCTCTTCCTGAATCAGAGATTCAACTATCCGATGGACCCTCCTCTCCAAGAACCCCTGAATAGACCTTACCAAGGAGCCTTAGTAGTGTGATTCCCCTATTGGAACACACTCTGCGGTCCCCCTTTTTAAATAGGGGTACCACCACCCCAGTCTGCCAATCCAGGGGAACTGCCCCCAATGTCCACGTGATACTGTAGAGTCACGTCAACCAACGCAACCCCACAACATCCAGAGCCTTAAGGAACTCGGGGCGAATCTCATCCACCCCCCGGCACCTTGCCACCGAGGAGCTTTTTAACCACCTCGGTGACCTCAGCACCATAGATTGGAGAGTCCAACCCATGGTCCTCAGGCTCTGCTTCCTCATGAGAAGAATGTCAGTTGGACTGAGGAGATCTTCGAAGTATTTTGCCCACTGACCCACAACGTCCCGAGTTGAGGTCAGCAGCACACCATCCCCACCATAAATAGTGTTGGTGGTGAACACCCCCCCCCCCAACCACGAGACGCCGGATGGTGGACCAGAATCACCTCAAAGCCGTACGGAAGTCTTTTTTCATGGTCTCTCCAAACTCCTTCCATGCCTGAGTTGTTGCCTCAGCGACCACCCAAGCCGCAATCCGCTTGGACTGCCAATACCTATCGGCTGCTTCCGGAGTCCCACAGGCCAAAAAGACCTGATAGGACTCCTTCAGCCTGACAGCATCCCTCACTGCCGGTGTCCACCAGCGGGTTCAAGGGTTGCAGCCATGACAGGCACCGACAACCTTAAGGCCACAGCTCAGGTAAGCCACCTCGACAATGGAGGTACGGAACATGGCCCACTCAGACTCAATATCCCCCACCTCCCCCAGAATGTGTTCAAATTTCTCCCAGAGGTGTGAGTTGAAGCTCTGATGGGAGACTGCCAGATGTTCCCAGCAGACCTTCACTGTACGTTTGGGTCTGCTAGTCATCCTCCTCCACCAACGGAGCCAACTCACCACCAGGTAGTGGTCACTTTACAGCTCCACCCCTCTCTTCACCCGAGTGTCCAAGACATGCGGCCACAGATCAGATGAAACGACAACAAAGTTGATCATTGAACTGCGGCCTAGGGTGTCCTGGTGCCAAGAGCAAATATGGACACCCTTATGTTTGAACATGGTGCTCATTGTGGACAAACCATGATGAGCACAGAAGTCCAATAACAAAACACTGCTCAGGTTCAGATTGGGGGGTGGGTTCCCTCCCAACCACGCCCTCCAGGGCTCACTGTCATTGCCCATGTGAGTGTTGAAGTCCCCCAGCAGAACAAGGGAGTCTTCATTAGGAGCACCCTCCAGCACCCCATTCAAGGACTCCAAAATGGGTGGTTAGTCTGAACTGTTGTTAGGCGCATAGGCAAAAACAACTGTATAAATCAACTGTAATAATTCTTTTTAAAAAGCTTTGGGGGGGGGGGGGGGAGCATTATGTATTTTCTAGGCACGTAGTTCAATTCTATACCACAGTCACATAACTATGTTGCCGTCAGTTGTTATAAAAACTCTATAATTATCAAAAAACAAAAAAACTAAATGCCTTGAAATTGGCCTCTGTCTCTGAACCTCCTACAGTTATTACAATTTAAAAGTTATGCCCTTTTAAAGACAGGTTTTATGATAGAACAAGTTTCCAAAGATAAAAACCCTATCCTGTAAGACATTATCTGCTTTGTTTCCACCTCCTGTCCACACATGGGTGTTTCTTTATTTATTTATTTATTTATTTATTTATTTATGAATAAAACTGATATTCAATAAAAATATATAAAGTTTTCTCTTCTGTACATTTCATTGATTTCTTGGTGCCCAAAAAGGCAACAATGAAATGTTTTTACTGTTTTCCTGTTTCATCCTGATTGTGTCGCCTATAAACTTTATGTGTTAAAATTGTGGAGAACTGAGAGAAAATCTTAAACTGTATAAAAAAACTGATTTTAAGAAACTCTTTAGCCATTCTGTATTTTCATATGTCTGTGTGGAGATTTGTGCCATGTAGTGATGTTGCAAAGGTTTTTCAATGTTTTTGAGCTACAAAAGAGCTAAAATAATTCCTAATCCAGGTGCTTAGATGAATAAAGGATGAATGCATTTCCTAAAGGCATTCACAATTTAATTATATCTATAAAATGGAATAATGCATCTTTTATTGAGCAGATCAAAGGTGAAGGAAAACGAAATCTTTTGACAAAACCTCAGACACTAAATCAGATTCTGCTCTGGAAAAGAAAATATGATACAATACAGCAAACTATGGCTAATCCCCTCACAATGACAGTATTTGGCCATAGAAAGTGGGATAAAAAGGCTCCTCCATCAAGAAAATGATCTAAAACACACTTTAAAGATTCACAACAATTGTGAGATTCTTTTTTATGAGGCTGGTGCATGACTAAAAACATTTGCCAGCAGGGATACAAAAGGATGACACTAATTTCCGATGAACATGCCTGAGCCTATTTTTATTTCTTTTTCTTTTCCTTTTTGTCATTATGAAACATGACAAAAAATTATTAAGGTTGGAATAATAAATACAGTGTGCTTTGTTTGCACAAAGAAAACAAAATTATTATTTTTTGCCCTTAGCAAGTGATTGCGTGCAATAACCTAAATACAACTATTAAAGTTATATCTTTCTTTTTCTGCTGAAAGTTTTAGAAAGTGCCACCACTTTTAGATAAATACAAATACATTAATGAGCTCATGTTCTTATCACTCATGTCATGTTGTGTTATGAAAACACAAACTCTGACCACACATTAAATTTTTGACCAACTTTTTAGGAATAACAAATCAGTGTCACTGAACTTTATGGCAAGCTCCTGTTGACATAAAGTTTAACATTTTTTTTACAAACATTTGTCATTTGTTTGTCTGTTGCATAAGTGACACATTTTCATCAACCACCACCAAAAAGTCAAGACAGGTAATAATGATAATGATAATGTTTTTGCTCAACTCTCTGTCTGCTGCAAACTATCTCCTGAACCACCAGACATTTTTATGCAACTTGCAGGAAGTAATATTTGCATTTGTAGTATTTACAACTGATTAACTTTGGGAGTCAATCCAATTTGAGATGGCTTCCACAGCCAACTGACCTTGAAAAAGACTATAAATGGATCTGAGTCCAGTTTTACAAGTATTGACCTAAAATCTGGTGTGGTAGAAGCTGGGACTGATCTCCAACACATTCCGAGTGCTAACAGATTTCACAAAGTTTTAGTTTAAAATGTCAAAAATTATTTGGAGTCAACTCAATCTTTCTCTTAGCAAAATATGTCAGGAAACACTGGACAGAATATAATGAAACTTTCTGAAAATAAAATAATCATTGTATTTACATTGTATTTACTAAAATTTTAGGTCAATCCAATGCAAGATAGCGGGCAAAGCTAATCGATATTAGCCAACACAAAATTGTTTATTACTTTATTAATGTTGCAGAAAATGAGCTAAAATTTGATGTGGGAGTAGTTGAGTCATTCACAACACATACTGTGAGGTTTATCTTACAGGAGTTCAGGAATAGTGTTGTTTTAAAGGTTTGATCAAAACTCCAGTCTTTCTTATCATAAGATGATCACTGTTTAAAAGATGGTGGCTGATAATCATTCCTTTAAGATTTCAAAAATTATTAATCATTGAAATTGATTTTTTAACTGTTGTTTTTTCGAAAGACAAAATCTCTGTGGTTCCAGACTCATATGTGTGTCCTCCCTACAATGGGTAGTTTAGTTTCTAATTAACAAAACATGATTTGCAAAAGAAAACTGTAAAACCCAGAGAAAAAATAACAATGTGCATGGACAGGGGGGAACATTTTATGAATTCCAGTTAGTAAAATATTTGTGATTTTGTCTTTGATTTTTCTCTTCAACCTGTAAAGTGTTTAGTAAAATCATTACCCTGATGAGAGTGACACCTTTGCTGACGTCTGACTAAAAATGATTCAAATCAGTAACCAAGCCACAGGCTTTCTGCTATAAATGAAGAGCCATTCATTCACATTTGATTTGTTCATAAATCTGATTATAAACAATAATATATATTAAAATAAACATATGCCAAACTTGATACTCCAAACTGTCAGGGAGTTTCAGTGGTGCTTGTGTTTCAGCTTCCATTAACTTGGCCATTTCTCCAACCTGACACCTTATACTTCTGAGCACTTCAACCAGGTGGTAGCACTAAATGGAGATAATGGGAGATAACTGGTTTCTGCTCACTTCAGGTTTTGCAGCTAATTTTGTTCTGCTTGCATTTTTCACAGCCCTTTCGACTCCTCGCAACAAGGATATTGATCAGCCAGCGGTCATTCCTCAGCAATTCAGCTGGTTCACCTCAACAGATCTGCATCTATCTAGTGAAGAGGCATCTTGAAAGTTTGGCCTTTGTAGCATCAGAGTCTTCTCTGGAACATAATGAGCTGCTGAACGCAGTAAATAAATGTGTGCAACTTGTTCAAGATGTTCATGCAAATATTATTCATCTGATCGAATGATTCAGAGACAATCACTTTAAAAGGTTTGAAATTGTTAATAATCGTAAAAAATGTACCAAGTCAAGTTAAAATTGTAAGACAGATATTATTAAATTCACTTTATTACTGTTTCTTAAAATGCTGTAGCATTTAAAAAAAGTGTTACGCACCTACAAATGCCATGCCTCTGTTATGTCAGCCTCTACATCAACAAGTTATCTAAAAAAATATATCCTGAACAATTAAAGTCAAACAAAAAGTTTAAAAACACAGCAATATAAAGTTTGGAGTAAAAAATAGTACTGAGCACATTTTGTTCCTTCAGTTGCAGGCTGAATGGTGAACTGAAACGTTAACTGATTTACAGTAGATAAGTTGGACTTTAGCTGCATTATACTTCAACAAAAACTAACTCCATTATATTTTACACCATTTCCTGCACATATCTTAAATATACACTAATGTGTGAAATTGAACATAACATGCTGAGGACCTTACCTTGAGGAGCTGTCTGTGCAGATCAAGGCTGGCAGTGTTTGGTGTAGGAGGGAGACACTGAGGATGAGATGCAGAGAAGCAGCCGCCAACACAGGAGCATCAGAGGGAAGGAGAGAGGCAGAGATCCAGAGAACCAGGGAGGGTGTTGTGAGTGGGAGACATTCAGAAAGCGACTGCCCCACAACAGCTCAAGTGGAGCTGCTTAAAGCAACTCAGAATGGGGATGAGTGAAAACATGGGAGGAGCAGTGTGTGTAAGTATGTTCCAGCTGTTACCACTCTCTGCACACCGGTGCAACACAGCAGCTGTGGACAACAATGCTCTTTGTTCACTGCGTATCCCCTACTGTCTCAAAACAAGTGTTTCTGAGTAAAAATGAAGCCCAAATAAGATAAATGGATTGTGGTTGAATGTTCGAAGCAAGCGTTATCACAGTCAGCTTTGCAATGACTAGACTAAAGTAAAGGCTCAGGAACCACACAGCCAATCAGGGATGTGTTCATACCTGCAGGCTCACTCTTCCAGGTTTGCTCTAATTTCTCACAAAGGAATCTGTGAGTCATTTGTGTGAAAACATGGGGACATCATTGTGCCTGACAGAAAACTGTTACTTGAAAAACATTTCTTGCTGTGAGCCATTTCAGTGTGTTTGTTTAGCTTTCTGTGAAGGCTGGAGAGTGCTGAAAGCTTGCTTTTAATCACGGTAAATGTTTCTGTCCATGCACGCAGACATGGGTTTGAATTTTTGAGGCACTTTCTGGAAACATGAGAAGCACTCTCATTCACGAGTGTCTGCCTGTGCTACATTATTTAATGAGAGCAGAGAGTCAGCAAAGTAATGTTTAACTAACAAAGTAGAGCTTCGTGAACTTGATTCATTCTGGAAAAATAAAATACATGATTTTTATTTGAGAATTTTAAAAATACTTTAATTCAGTATTTTTTCAGTTGTATCAAAAGACTTCAAGAAAGGACCAAGCATCTTCTATGACTTCCATTGTCATATAGCTGAAATGAGAACATAAGCACCAGGAACATATCTGGAAAAATAAATATTGGGGAACACAAAAAGAACATGAAGAACATGGGTACTGGGGAACTTCGGTATGAGGAAACACAGGTGCCTGGGAACTTAGGTAACAGGCAACATAGGTACCAGAGAACAAGGGTACCAAGGAATAGGTACCAAGGAATGTAGGTAAAAAGGAATGTAGGTACCAGGGACCAAAGGTACCAAAGAATGTAGGTACCAAGGAACATAGGTACCGGGTAACATAGGTACCAAGGAACAAGGATACCAAGGAACTTAGGTACCAAGGAACATAGGTACCAGGGAATATAGGTACCAGGAAACATAGGTACCAAGGAACATAGGTACCAATGAATGTGGGTACCAAGGAATGTAGGTACTGGGGGAGATAGGTACCAAGGAACATAGGCATTAAGGAACATAGGTACCAGGGAACATAGGTACTGGAGAAATTAGGTACCAAGGAATTTAGGTACAGGGGAACATAGGTAACAAGGAACATGGATATCAAGGAACTTAGGTACCATGGAACATAGTTACCAATGAATGTAGGTACCATGGAATGTAGGTACCAGGGAACATACTGTAGGTACCAGGGAATATAGGTACCAGGGAACATAGGTACCAAGGAACATAGGTAGCAAGGAACATAGGTACTGGAGAACCTAGACACCAAGAAATTTAGGCACAGGGGAACATAGGTACTAAGGAACATGGATATCAAGGAACTTAGGTACCAGGGAACATGGGTACCAATGAATGTAGGTACCAAGGAATGTAGGTATCAGGGAACATAGGTACCAGGGAATATAGGTACCAGGGAACATAGGTACCAAGGAACATGGGTACCAAGAAACTTAGGTACCAATGAATGCAGGTACCAAGGAATGTAGGTACCGGGGAAGATAGGTACCAAGGAACATAGGTATTAAGTAGCATAGGTACCAGGGAACATAGGTTCTTTAGAACTTAGGTACCAAGGAATTTGGGTACAGGGGAACATAGGTACCAAGGAACATGGATATTAAGGAACTTAGGTACCAGGGATCATAGGTACCAGGGCATATAGGTACCAAGGAACATAAGTACCAATGAATGTAGGTACTAAGGAATGTAGGTATCGGAGAAGATAGGTACCAACGAACATAGGCATTAAGGAAAATAGGTACCAGGGGACATAGGTACTGGAGAACTTAGGTACCAAGGAATTTAGGAACAGGGGAACATAGGCACCAAGGATCATGGATATCAAGGAACCTAGGTACCAGGGAATTTAGGTACCAAGGAATGTAGGTATTGGGGAACATAGGTACCAGGGAATATAGGTGCCAGGAAACATAGGTACCAAGGAACATGGGTACCAAGGAACTTAGGTACCAGGGAGCATAGGTACCAGGGAATATAGGTACCAGGGAACAAAGGTACCAAGGAACTTGGATATTTAGGAACATAGGTATCAGGGAACATAGGTACCAATGAATGTAGGTAACAAGGAATGTAGTTCCCGGTTAAGATAGGTACCAAAGAACATAAGTATCAAGGAACATAGGTCCCAAGGAACATAGGTACTGGAGAACTTAGGTACCAAGGAACTTACATACAGGGGAATGTAGGTACCAAGGAATTTTGGTACCAAGGAACATGGGTACCAAGGAGTATAGGTAATGGAGAACTTAGGCACCAAGGAACTTAGGTACTGGGGAACATAAGGATAACACCAAGACATACTTGTTCACCACTTTATCTTCAAGATATATAGTGGAGTTATTATTACCCATCATTATAGTGGCAATAATTGTGGGTTTCCTTGATGTTTTGATCAGTTAAAGCACAACACATTCTCACACAATGACAGGTGACTTGAGGTTCAGTGTTTTAATCAAGGGCAGATTGGCCTGTAGTGAGGGAAATCTATCAAATTCAGGATAGCTGCCACAGCTAACCAACCTTAGCCAATACAAAACAGCCAAATTTACAGCTTTTGACACCTGTCTTGAACATTGATTTCAATTGGAACTCTGTCTTGCAGACCTACATGATGTGTAGTGTGTGATTGGTCAGAACTTTGTGGGTGTGTTATTTTATGGAGAGCAGCACGTTTTTGTGTGTTGTTTTGCTGAAAATGGTCCACTTCATTTGTTCATTTTGCAAGATGGACAACTTTGAGGAGCAGCTCATCTGGTCCAATTGAGCAGGCAAACATGCCACTGACATTCACATCTTCTTTCTATCTCAGCACCTAACAATAATTTTTTTCTTTTTCCTTTGACTCCTTATTCAGCAACACAAGCCCCTCAATTAATACATCATTGTGTGAAAAAAAAAACACCTCTCTATCCTGATGTCACTGTTGTCGTTTATTTGCTTACCTCTAATTTACACTGCATGCGTTCTGGCCCCGTTCCGCTCCGGTCCGACCTCCACAGCAAATACACACCCATTATAATCAATGAGAGTGTTTACAATGGCTGCGCACGGCGGTGGTGAGCGGCGGTGCAAGGATGGCAGACCGGCAAAATTAGAACAGATCCTATTTTTGCTGGACGCAGGAGCTGCACCGGAGTTAATTTTCAAGGAGTACGTCGCACCAACAGGAAAAGAAACGAGCACAACATCCGTATTTACAAAATAAGACACTATTAGGCGGGATAATTTGTCTGAATAATGTCGAAATCCCAGCTATATTAATGAATACATGGATATACTTCTACACAAATGCTGTCAGAATTAATTGTCCTGTTTGGGAAGAAGATGGAAACAAGTAGCATGAAGCATATGTGTACACACGCGATACACGTGGATTTAATTTTGAAATCAGAAGTTTCAGAAAGATGACAGCGATACAATGTCAACATAAATATCAAAAGCCTTTATATTTATGCTTTCAGCTGTGTTTAGAGTTTGTCTTTCACAAAATTAATTATTTTTGCTGTGACTTCCACATCACTGGATTTATTGCGCAATCTCCTTCCTGCACACCCTCTGTCGGACCTGAGCGGACGCTGTATAAATTGAGACTCAAATGAACAGCTGCGACCTGCACATGGTAGCAGAGCGGAGCCAGAACGCATGTAGTGTAAATTAGGGGTTAGCTATACTTGACGTCTGCTACAGTGAAAGTGATGTGGGAGGGCAGAGAGAGAAATTATGATAATTCATCCCCCACATCTTTTATGTGAATATAAACAGTTAGTATGGCAAGAATGTCCAAAGTCACTGATACCCTTTCTCATGTATTGTTCAAGTATAAACCAGGCTTCACTCTCAACATGTACTCTGAGCACTGAGATATGTATTTAAAAACTTTGCATGCAAAACAGTAGATGATGTGCATTCTTTAAGGAATGCTATGTAATATGCTCTAGGGTTGCAAAACTACATGGCACTCATCCAAATATAGCTATTGATTTGTTTTTCTGCAGTGACACAAACTGATTCTCATGTTTTTCTGCTAAAGGCAAAACCAGTGGTTCGTTTTTTTCACTTGTAGTTTTTTGGTTTTGTTTTCTGTTTCTGTTTTGTTTGCCTTTTCTTGTTCTGATTAATATTTGTTTCTACATTTCCCACACTCTGTTTGTAATCCTTGTAATGTCCCTCAGTACAGCTAGGTACACGTTTTCCGTTACTACGTGTTGGGATCCTCCCCTGTATTCTCATGCCCCGTCATGTTCTGGGTTTCCCATTGCTACTAGATTATCCTGTCTGCTCAGTGTTTCTTTTTTTTTTTTTTTTGGAAATAAAAGAGAAGTGTAATGTTTTCACACATCATCACACAACAGGTTCTGTCACTAAGGAAATAACATATATCACCACTCTGTTAATCAGATTTTCTCATAATGCAAGTAAAGATGTTAATATTCACATATGTGACATTCAGGTCATCAAATCTCTGGATCCCCACAAAGAGCCATTCATCCCATTTCTAATGTTGATTGAGAATCTTCACCAACTTATTCACATGATAACAAATGTTTTATAAAAATTACATCATGTTAACCTGTTTATTTAACATTTAAACAATAAATCAGGCATGGATAACAGTTGATGTTATTATCCCAACACCAGACAACTTATTCTGCATTCCCTTCAGTAGTTTTTCTGAGTACTAACTCTATGACACATTTTATGAATGTACACATAGTCTTTAGAATTCTAAAATGAAAGTACTAATCTGTCAGAAAAAGATAGTCAAAGTGTTTTTTTCTTTCTTTCAGCAGGCTGTGAATGTGCAGTTTGTGGGAGTATTTTTAGCTGCCTAACAAGAGACCTGAAACCCGCTGGTTGAAATGAGCCGGAAAGGCAGCACCCTGAAAATTAAATTTGAACAAAGAGAAGAAATAGAAGAAGCCTCAGATCCAGATTAGACACATTTACCTCGGCTGATATGCTGTCTCCACTGAAGTGGTGCTGAGGTGTGTCTGTTCTAGTGTTGCAGGGTTTGGAAGGATTTTCTGTATGGGTAAAAACAAAAAACTGCAAAAGTTATTGCTGGTCAGATGTTTGTGTTCAAATGACCAAACAAACCAAAGTTGCAAATTTGAGGTTCAGTTTGAAGCATGACAGGATTTTCTTTGCACCTTTTGTAAAAACAAAATATGACAAACATAATCAGAATGATGTCTCTCTGAGTTCTATAAGCTGATAGTGTAAATAATGATGTGAACACTTTATTTTGAATGTTAGACATCTCTTTAACCAACAAAATGTCACCTATAGTGCAAATCTAGTGCAGATATATACAGCGGGTAAAATAAGCATTGAACATGTCACCGTTTTTCTCAGTAAACATGTTACTAGAGGTGCTAATGACATGAAATTTTCACCAGATGTCGGTAACAACCCAAGTGATCCATACATACAAAGAAATCAAACCATAAATGTCCAGAAATTAAGTTACAGTATTTGTAATAATGTGGAATGGCACAGGGAAAAAGTATTGAACACATGAAGAAAGGGAGGTGTAAAAAGGCATGGAAAGCCAAGACACCAGCTGAACTCTCTCAGTAATTAGAAAGCAAGCTAATATCAGGTGGTTCAGTCCCAAATGATGGCCAGGTATCACACAAGAACCATCTGATGATGGGTAAAAGTAAAGAGC
>NW_013952420.1:2712704-2715746 GCF_001266775.1 Austrofundulus limnaeus
GCTCTTTACTTTTACCCATCATCAGATGGTTCTTGTGTGATACCTGGCCATCATTTGGGACTGAACCACCTGATATTAGCTTGCTTTCTAATTACTGAGAGAGTTCAGCTGGTGTCTTGGCTTTCCATGCCTTTTTACACCTCCCTTTCTTCATGTGTTCAATACTTTTTCCCTGTGCCATTCCACATTATTACAAATACTGTAACTTCATTTCTGGACATTTATGGTTTGATTTCTTTGTATGTATGGATCACTTGGTTTGTTACTAACATCTGGTGAAAATTTCATGTCATTAGCACCTCTAATAATATATTTACTAAGAAAAATGGTGATGTGTTCAARACTTATTTTACCCGCTGTATGTTCAGTTAAGCTTTTCATAGTCACTGATAAAATTGTCTGCTTCTATTAAAGTTTATATTTCAGTCGATCTCTTTATATTAGTATTAATAATTAACAAGCCCCTTTCAGACACATTATGCATGAAATCAACAGCTTTATTGATTTATTAAGCATTAGTACTGAGTAATTCAGACAATGAACAGTATTCTGTCTACCATCTCACAGCTTCCTTCAGATAGTAATAGAACCATAGAGCATATGCGATATTAGCCATTTCCTCATTATCTGGACATTTTCATAAAAGTCAGTAATAAATCAAATGAGATAGAAATTATTTCAGGCTCAAGATCCAACAGTGTAGCAAACATCTGGACAGGATATGAAATCAACACAAAATAAAATAAAATAAAATAAAATAAAACAACAAAAGATGTAATAGCAGACAACTTTACCAGTACCTCTGTGAAAGGTTAGTATTGAGTTGAACCATGGGTTTACTATGATAATTTTATTCTCAGATTCATTTAAACAACATGTAAACTTAAACTTCAGATTTCTAAGCATAGTTTGCAGAGTGCTGACTCCAGCTGCTACAAACATTTCACTCGCACCGCCCCATCTGTGCATCAATGTAGGCAACCTGAAGTCTTCCCAGACTTACCTTTTTATATTCTGTCCACAAGTGTGCAGTAGAAGCATACAGTATGTGTAAAAAAAAAACCCTCATCAGATCACAAACTGATTTTGTGTTATTACAATTGGTGACTTTATCCTGGACCATTGGTAATCTTGGTCTTTCTGAAAGGAATAATTTGTATTGTCAAGCAACACCAGCATTCATTCCCTAATTATTTGTATTTATGAACCATTGTTGCTGGCTTCCAATGCACCTCATGGACATTGTCTCTTGGGAGAAAATCCATCCTAAGCTAACAAATGAATTTTAGCAAGGGAAGTTTGTGGTCCACAAGACCAACAGGGAGTTTGGCTTGGCCAATAACCAGGCCTATGAACATGAACATGCAGTCGTCAAGGATGATGCTGGCATAACTGAGGGTCCTTCTGTATTGAGACAGTGGATGATGTCTGGACCAGAGGTCAGTTATTTATTCACTCGGTGTGAGTCAGCATGTCTGGTTAAGGTAGCCAGTGAAGATGTCGGACTTCATGAGCAGACAAACAGGTCTTATAAATCCTTTACTAACAATGTGCAAGACTTGTTTGTCATGATGAAGGGTTGAGGCAATCATTTCAGGAGAAATACAGAAACCTTCTTGCACAAACTCCTATTGAAAAAAGCAATTCTTAACACTCTGGTTTACGAGGCTCCTTTTACAAACCAATTAAGATGAACAAGACTAATTTTTTACACCTAGAGGCAAAAATCATGTGAAAGGGAAACCGAAACATAAAGTCCTGAAAGATAAATGTGTTGTCTATTATACCTCTTCATTACCTTGGTAAGTCATTGTCAACAAATGCATCCAAGACAAATGAGCAATGACTCCAAGACTTTGTTGCCAAAGTGAAGTATTACTCTTTAAAAAAATGTACCTGTACCTGACATCTGCAATGTTATAAGGCTGAAGCTCACTCAAAATGAGGCAGAAGAGGTCAATGTAAAGAGACAGACAAAACTAAAATATGACCTCAAAAAGAAAAAAATAAGAAGGTCCTCTGGATGGGTTCTTCTTTTGTGAAATGTTTTGTCTCTCCTCCAAAGAAGAGCCCATCCAAACGGTTCACTAAAGAAGAACCCATCCAGAGGACCTACTTATTATATATATATACTTATTATATTTCTTTCTGAGAAAGTTGTTTTGTGCACTGGCATTGGGGTGATTGAGACCAAAGGGGATGTTCAGTGCAACAAATACTATGGTTTGGAAAACACAAGTCCTTGTGACTATAAATAGGCAATACAAAATCTATATATTGGTAATTCAGACCATCTTAAACATGGTGGCCATATTGTATTTTGACATGGATGCCATGGTTTTTAGAAAATATTGGTCCAGGAGATTATTTTTGCAAAATTTAATGAAAGATTACTTCACTAGTCTGCAGCATGAATTGGGTCAACATTTTTAGGCAGTTTTTTTTTTTTTACTATAGCAGGATTGTCTCAGACATTTTTTTTCTATATTTCTTAAGTTGAATCTAATCAAGATAAAGTTGGCACAGTTTGACAAATAAAAATTGTATTTAGCACTAACTACACAATTCTAAGAGTAAACACCTGAATACATCATAGATAATTAAAAACTTGATCAAAATGGAGTAGGTAAATACCATCTGATGAATAAATATGATTGACTATGACTATTTTATTTTTCCTAATATAAAATGCTGAGGCTTTCTGGCCCATTGAAGTAACTTATAAATCTGAACAGACTTAATTTAAACCCCGCATTGTATATTCAGAGCACTCTTTTCTCACAGTAAAGGTTTAAACAAGGTTTACACAATCTACCCTTTTGAGTCTTGATGCACTTATATCATGAGTTCCTTTTCTCCATCCATCCATCCATCCATTTTCTTCCGCCTATCCGGGGTCGGGTCGCGGGGGCAGCAGCTTCAGAAGGGAGGCCCAGACCTCCCTTTCCCCAACCACTTCTTCCAGCTCCTCCGGGGGAACTCCAAGGCGTTCCCAGGCCAGCCGAGAGACATAGTCCCTCCAGCGTGTCCTGGGTCTTCCTC
>NW_013952420.1:2718557-2727468 GCF_001266775.1 Austrofundulus limnaeus
CAGACAGCATAGCTCCTAGGATCATTGGGACACTCAAACCCCTCCACCACGATAAGGTAGCAGCCCAAGGAGAGGCGAGTTCCTTTTCTCATGTGGTGAAAACTGACAAATAACTTGAGATTGTTATTGCACATGTAGGCAGGAGGTGAGATTTTCATAAGAATAATGAGGAATGTGAGAAATATCCTCAAAAAATGACAACCAGTTGATCCATTTACTGTCTGACAGCGAAATTAGAAAAAAGCAGCAAGCTGATGTGTCAAACACAAATGCCAACACATCCAAGATGCTGTCTGAATAAAGGAAATTATGCATTTCATAAACGATTGATCATATTTAAAATATATACATAACTGAATGTTTTAAACATAAAGACAGTTTGTCATTATCTGTACTCAGAGACCAACTCATTCAGTCTTTAAAAATATTGCTTTAAAAATTAAATAAAGGGGAACATAATTTTTAAAAATCATCAGTAAGCATTTAGGAAATCTGTACTTTCTGCCTGAAAATACGATATATATTTTTTTAAATTCCCTGACTAAAAGACATGTGACGAGCCAAACAAACCTTTGTGTCTGTTCGAACACAGTCTGTTCATGAATGTCCTGAAGGGACAGGTTGTCAGTTCTCCCAATCATTGGCAGACTGTACCACATGCAGCAGCTTGGATTCTGCTTCTGCAGATTAGAAACACTGCCATAAATATACTTGATAACGCTCTCAGGAACATTGTTTCCTGATTGTCACAGAATGCGCTCTGCATATGTGTCATCTCATTAGTGTTAAAATGCTATCTTAAGGTTGTAAAATATGTAATATTAAATATTTTTAATTAATTCTACAAAAAAGTTAAAACAATTGTGTCTTTGGTACAGCCTGCTGGTAACGAGGTGTATGAAAAATAAAAATCGGTTCCTTTCATTTTGTCAAACGTAGGCACAGAACTGGTCATATGAATTAAATAACTTTTTTATGTTTGAATGTTTTATAAGTCAGTTTTAAGTAGTTTGAAAACAATAAAATATTTTGCTGTTGTTACTGAATGAAAATTTTGTGAAATAAAAAAGTTCTAATTCCTGAACTAAACTCCACCCATGTGTAAACAGAACACTAATACACATGTAAGTTATGTATTGCCTTTTATCTTCCATTAAATCCAGGCCAAAATCATTGAAATAAATATTTCTAGCTGTTATGATTTGTTTCATATGCTTATTTTGTATTACTGTATTTTCCTCACAAAAGAAAAATACTTTTCAGTTTAAAAGTTTATTCAACTGTTTCCCTGACAAATGGCCTGTTAAATGCTCTACTGTTCATCAGATGAATAAAACAATATGATCTAACTTTTTTTTCTTGAATTATATAGTGACAAGTTTTACCTTGCGGTATGACCAGCTAATTTTAAAACTCCCACTCAAAAACATTGGTTCTCCGTCGGGTAAGGGGTGGGGGGTGGGGGTTGCATATTTTTTTCTGTTGTACCAAATCCTCTCTAAAACTTAGTTATGCTGAACTATGAGTTTGGCATACTTATGTCAGATTTTTTTTCTGTCTTGTTATATTATTATTGTAAATAAACTGCACTGCATTTATATGGTGCTCAAGTCCAAGGACTCCAAAGCTCTTTACACTACAATCAGTCATTCACACACCAATGATGGTAAGCTACATTGTAGCCACAGCTGCCCTGGAGTACACTGACAGACGTGAGGTTGCCATACATAGATGCCGTCAAGCCCTTTGACCACCATCACCTGGCAACACGGGTGAACTGTCTTGCACAAGAACAAAACATCTGAGATGGACAGAGCAGGAGTACAAACCAGTAACCTGCTGGTTACAGGGCAACTTTCCTAACCAATCGTCTATTATCTAAAATATTATAGTCTGACAGACTAATGCCTGTCACACTATAATATTTTAGACAACTTGTGCCAACTTATGAAAAGTTTGTTCATCACTAAAGATGTCTAAACTGAAGATGGAATTTAAAGAAATCTTCTGGAAGCCTCTTTTGGACCAATACATATTGTAATGTTGACAGTTAGCTCAAATACAGTATATAGCCAATATGAGTAAAATAGTCATAACATTTTTTTTAAAGTCAGCACAAGTTCTCTAAAATGATACAGTGTGACGGGGGTATCTAGACATTTTTAAATTTATAAACATTTTTTGTAAGATTTTTTTTAGATGTGGCGTTTCAGTATTTTGTCACCTTCACGTCAGAACCAGCAAACGCAAGAATGCCGACATATGAACGTCTGATATCTGGCTTTTCAAAATGTGTTTATGCCGCACCAGTCATCGAGGAAATGTTGTGGCCATGTTATTGCCTGGATGCATACTTGGGATGCACACTTCCACTGCTCGTAATGGGAACATTTCAAGTCGAACTGGCAGAAAGTGATCACTCAAGCCTCTAATGGCGAGGGTTAATGAGTGGGCTGGTGCACTTTAAGCCCTGTCCCAGCATCCTCCTCTCCCTCCCCTGCAGTTGCCATTGTGGGAAATTTTTTTTATGACAAGCCTCTGTCCAGACACACTGCCCCTCCCTCGCCACCACTGACATTGCACAAAGATCTCCCCAGGCAAGATGTAATCGAATCGAATTCATCTTGCAGTTTGAAACTGTCAAACACTTTCTGCTGCACTATTGAATTATCAGAAAGGAAACTCTCCTCCTAACAAAATTAGAAGTATTAGTGTTAACTGCAATCAGCACACTGTTCAACATGAACCATTAAATGCTGACCATGTAACGTGATCTCTGAGGTCTCAAGTATACTTGTGACTGGCTTCAGATTCACTTATGTACTGATGGCTGCTAGATTGCGATGTTTTCCCATCTGATGTCTCCCAAGTGAACAAAAAAAAGTGTCTTGGACAAGCTTTCAGCAAATAACCTCAAACACCAAACGACTTGAAAACTGTTTGGTGCGAGGTAAGTAATAAGGCTAACAACATGTGCTGGACTGGACTCCATTACACAGACTGGGGAAAAGGCCGGTCAAAGAGCAAACACATTTTCCACAGCAGATTATGTCGCGATTGGCTCCAGACTCAAACCTTTATCAGTGAAATCCATATTTGCAGGATTCACAAAAGGGTTTTTAATACACTGGTGAGTTGGTAGCTTTCATTGATTATCAGTGTTTTACATTTTTTACAGCCTATTAGCTAAGAGTTGACAGGTTTTCTTTGCACATCTGAGGAAAATATGCAGAGCTCTGTCGTGTTCACAAGCTAACACTTACCTTCTGTATGTTTGGAATGTCAGTTTTCTAAGCCCTTTCGTTAAAAGAAAAAAACACCTGCTCTAACCAAAACAGTACACAAAAAATTTAAATATTAATAAATTATTGGACAGAAAAATAAGAAAACAATCTGTATAAATGCAGAAAACGTCATGGAGTGGATGGAATCAGCAAAATACAGCAGGTAAAATAAGTATTGAACACGTCACCATTTTTCTCAGTAAATATATTACTAGAGGTGCTAATGACATGAAATTTTCACCAGATGTCGGTAACAACCCAAGTGATCCATACATACAAAGAAATCAAACCATAAATGTCCAGAAATGAAGTTATTTGTAATAATGTGGAATGGCACAGGGAAAAAGTATTGAACGCACGAAGAAAGGGAGGTGTAAAAAGGCATGGAAAGCCAAGACACCAGCTGAACTCTCTCAGTAATTAGAAAGCAAGCCTGCCCCTTGTCAGTGCAAGTTAATATCAGCTGGTTCGGACCCAGATGATGGCCAGGTACCACACAAGAAACATCTGATGATGGGTAAAAGTAAAGAGCTCTCTCAAGACCTTCGCAACCTTATTGTTGCAAAGCATAATGATGGCATCGGTTACAGAAGAATGTCTAAACTTCTGAAGGTTCCAGTGAGCACTGTTGGGGCCATAATTCAGAAGTGGAAAGAACATTATTTCACCATAAACCGACCACGACCAGGTGATCCTCACAAGATTTCTGACAGAGGAGTGAAAAGAATTATCAGAAGAGTTGTCCAAGAGCCAAGGACCACTTGTGGAGAGCTTCAGAAAGACCTGGAATTAGCAGGTACGTTTGTTTCAAAGAAAACAATAAGTAATGCACTGAACCACCATGGCCTGTATGCACGCTCACCACACAAGACTCCACTGCTGAAGAAACAGCATGTTGAAGCTCGTTTAAAGTTTGCTGCACAACATTTAAACAAGCCTGTGTAATACTGGGAGAATATAGTCTGGTCAGATGAGARCAACATTGAACTGTTTGGATGCCAGAATACACATCATGTTTGGAGGTCAAATGGCACTGCACATCAGCCCAAAAACACCATACCAACAGTGAAGTTTGGAGGTGGGAACATCATGGTGTGGGGCTGTTTTTCAGCATATGGTAGTGGCAAACTTCAAATAATTGAAGGAAGGATGAATGGAAAAATGTACAGAGACATTCTTGATAAAAAATCTGCTTCCATCTACCAGGATGATGAAGATAAAATGTGGCTGGACATTTCAGCAAAACAATGACCCCAAACACAAAGCCAAGGAAACTCTCAGTTGGTTTCAGAGAAAGAAACTAAAGCTGCTGGAATGGCCCAGCCAARCACCTGACCTGAATCCAACAAAAAATCTATGGAAATGGTAAATGGTAAATGGTACTGAACTTATAGAGCGCTTTTCAAGTCCCTCCACTAAAGAACTAAAGATCAGAGTTCATAGAAGAGGCCCAGGAAACCTTCAAGATTTGAAGACTGTTTGTGTGGAAGAATGGGCCAAAATCACACCTGAGCAATGCATGCCACAAGTTTCTCCATACAGGAGGCGTCTTGAAGCTGTCATTGACAACAAAGGCTTTTGTACAAAGTATTAGATAAATTTCAGTAAGTGTGTTCAATACTTTTTCCCTGTGCCATTCCACATTATTACAAATAACTTCATTTCTGGACATTTATGGTTTGATTTCTTTGTATGTATGGATCACTTGGGTTGTTACCGACATCTGGCACCTCTAGTAATATATTTACTGAGAAAAATGGTGACGTGTTCAATACTTATTTTACCCGCTGTATTTGCAATTCTTGTGTGATCAACTTGCAAAGATTAAAGTATTTATTAAGCACATATGCAAAAATGACTGGTGTTAAACCAAACCTGCTATTGATGATCTTAATGAAATATATTTGCACAAATCTAAAAAAAGGGAACAGCACAGGTGTTTTACAACAACCAGGTATGAGAGCCCTTTAGGCCATATTTCATTTTTCCTCTAATTATATACCCAAATCATCTGCGTTAGAATAAACTCCTCTCTCACCTAAATGTACCCCACTGTGACAGGAAAACAAATGAATCTTTATACAGAATAAACTGGAAATCTGAGTGCTCTAAAAGCCTAAAAACAGAAATGCAACATGAACAACAAACTCATGTATTTGACAGTTTATTCTTTTCACTAATGTGAGTTATTGTTCTTTTAATTTAAAGTGAACAACCTCAAAATTCATTTCTTTTTGTTACTCTGCCCAAGATGTTGTCTTCGGCGAACTGCTCTTATCCTGTGCATTTTTGCAGAGCTCAACAAATTGTTGAGTAAAAGTCATAATTTATTCATACTGGTTGAGGAGGGCAAGTACACGTTTGTAAGTGCTTGAACTAAAACCTTTGGAATGGCATGTTTACATCCCTGAAGTCTCATCATCAAGGTAAACATTTAGTTCAAACAAACTCACCATGAGACCTTTTAGCTTTTGTTTACTGCATTTCCTCTTTACAAAATGTGTTGACTACTTTAATTACACATGTATGCACGTAAATTGGGAGAAAGCCAATGAATGGAGAATAATTAGTAACATTAATTAGTAGTTAGGGGATAGGAACTGAAGTCCAGTACTAACTGGTAGACATTACATCGTTCATTGATTCCACTCAATTTGAAGGACATCAAGATAACAGTGCTGTGCAAGAATTTAAAGTTATCCTTCATTTATTTATATTCCTTCCCAATGAGCCAGATTTTCATGTATGTATATGAACAGTTGGATGTTATCACGTTCACCTCCCTTATAGCTAAACGCCATTTGCTTTATTTTTTTATTTTATTTTATTTTTTTGGAAGTCGAATCAAGCCCCACCAAACACTGGACTGATAAAATTATGTCACTCCTACGACTTTCCAAAATAATCAATAAAAATGGCAAGTTTTGTTTTTATTTTTCTGTATCAGACTGCAGCTAGTCCATCACCTTTCACTGTCCCAAACCATCCTTTCATTTTTTCCTTTGTCTTTTTTTTTTTTTTTGTTAATTATACTGCCCCCATTAAAATTTGTACTGCAGGGTCATGGATTGTTGAGTTTGTTTTATCCATATATCTTGTCTTTTTGGAAAATATGCTAACCTTTACCAATTATGCGCAGGTTTTTGTCCCGATTTTGACGATCAAGTCTTAGTGATTAGACTCTGTTCAGATTTTCTTTATTATATCTATTTTAAATAACATTGTTGTTTTGTTTGTATTATTGTGAGTGTGTGTGGGGTTAAAAATAGAAAATATTTAAAAAAAACTTAATGAACCATGTACAAATCTGTGTCTGCTACACGATATTTTCATGTCTTCAACCTCTTACTACTAAAAACATAACGCAGAAAAATAAATCTAAATGACTGCAAACAAAGTAGGAAAGAGTTCAACCGATCTGATCAACTTAAGGCTTAAATCAATAAAAAATAAATGTAATAAATTCACCAAAATTTGGATTTTGGACTTAAAACACAGGTTCTGGATAACACAACACATTTCAACAGCTCAAAAAAGAAGCAGAAACCAGGATTGGTTATTTAAAGAAAGTAAATAATTTTATTTTATAATCTAACTTACAATGAATGAAAGGTTTGTGCTACAGTTAGGAAAACACAGTGCAAAAGACACGAAATTAATCACCACAAACAGTGTCTCACCAATAGTTTCAAATTCTGAATAAATTATGCACTTTTAAATAGTTTTTAACATGATTGTTTTAAACAATAATATGTATTTTTTTACCATAAACTTGAACCCACAGTGTTTCACTAAAATCAGGAAGCTGTTTCTTTAATGATCACCTAGAGGAACTGCAGACACACACTGACTGAACAATTCATTTTCACAAAGTGCAAAACATTTACTGCAAGCTGATAAACTACAGTGAGGCCACAAAATGTGGTTCAGTCAAAACTGGGTTTAAAGTAAATATCAAATATTCAAATATTCTGAACTATGTTATAAACAGTTATCTTAATTTATGTATGTATGTATGTATGTATGTATGTATGTATGTATGTATGTATGTATGTATGTATGTATGTATGTATGTANGTATGTATGTATGTATGTATGTATGTATGTATGTATGTATGTATGTATGTATGTATGTATGTATGTTTGTTTGTTTGTTTGTTTGTTTGTTTGTTTGTTTTGGTGGGGGGTGGTAGGTAATGGTAGGTGGAGAAGACTCAGGACCAAAGTGATATGCAGACATCTAAATTATAATTGACAGCAGCAACAACTGGCTGTAGCACTTCCCATTCTATCTAGGGGACAATTTCAACAGGAATCTCATGGTATTCATTCTCAAAGGATCCAATATAATGCAAAACAGATGGCGGTGTAGATGTTTACAAAAATATTATTTGCAAAAGTGACCACTGAAATTTTGGAGGTGGTTATAGGTTGGCAAATTTGGCCTTGGCTTCGATCGGAGAACTCATTTAACTGCTGAGAGTTGAAACGTTTCTCAAAACTGAGATGATTTTAAAAAATGGAACGGGTAAAATGTAAATTGTTCATAAACCTTTTTGTCTTTTCACACAACCCAGTTTTGAACAGTTTAATGAACCCATCTGCAAACCATATCTGATCAGCTGAAGACACAGAAGCAGCACGTAAAGCTTGCAGAGACATCAGTGCACCATTGAAAGGACAATTACATCATTAAACAGCAGCTTAGACAATGTGTTTAGAAATTGCAGATTTAAAATCAAATACCTAGCACCAGCATCCTTATTTTCACATTTTGCTTTTGCAGAATACTAACGCTACTGATTTTTACCCACAAGTACCAATCTACAACATTAATATGAAAACAATCAGTGTTTGTTAAATAGGACAATTGGCTGCAAACAAAAACACGCCTGATGTTTAAGTAAATCAAAGCAAATCCAGCCTCACTGCATTTTAAATCTGCACACTCCACAAACATTTGTCTAAACGTTGGTTCTCATTTAAGCGTCGACATGAGCAGACTCTCTTCCAAACTTGTGGTCAGTGTGGCTGCTCCTGCAGAAGCTCGAAGGCAAGCTGTGTGATGTGCCGCCACGCGTGTTGGATGTGACGGGACTCGGTGCTGCGCGAGCAGATGGCCAGGCGCAGGACGAAGCGGCTGGACAGCTGGCAGGGCACCAGGTGGATCTCTCTGCTCTTTGTGATCTTTTTCAGCAAGCTCTGGTTGAGCTCATTGGAGCCCTGAGAGGAGGTAGGAAGATGATCATCAAGTAACCTTGTAAACAACTTGTGAAAATTCAATTATGTTATAAAGTATTCACATAGATACAGAACCACTCCGGTGGCAGAAGATTTTAAAAAAAGATGAACGCCACGAGAAAATAACTCATGGCCACAAGAATATTTTGAGCAAATTTGTACCCAGTGTTGTATAAAGTACCACAAAGTGATACTTGAGTAAAAGTATCTTACCAAATAATTAAAAGTGAAAGTATTGATTTAAAATGAGCAGTTCGATTTTCTGTAAGGACATTTATTAGGAGGTGACCTCCTCCCAAAAAATGCAGAACTGACTATATAGTATTAAAATAATGTTTAGTTTATGTTAACTTTTGGTGGGCCAGTTTTGGCAATATATATATATA
>NW_013952420.1:2727521-2731850 GCF_001266775.1 Austrofundulus limnaeus
GATAGATAGATAGATAGATAGATAGATAGATAGATAGATAGATAGATAGATAGATAGATAGACTATAGTATATTATATGCTGCCACATGCATCTTTGTACTAGGCAACATATGTCTGCTATGTCCTGCTGGAGTGTGACATAATTTGTTTGTGTACAAACTAATACAGTATCAGAATTTTTATATGTTTATACTTATGTTTATAATTACTCTATGCCTAATCGCAAGTGGCTGAAGTTCTTCTTTCATTACTATATTAAAACAAAATGAAATAATTCAAACTTGACCATGTTAACAATCAACAGTCTCTGCATGGGCATGACTGCAATTTAAATCTCATGGCCACACAATATCATATATTAATTTCTTTTTATCCAATGTCACCAGATGGGCTCTGTAGTTAGACCATATATTTGATACAATCATTAGTATTAATGAATGTAATGTCCAAAAGATGCTTCCAGTGTTTTTTTTTTTCCATCTTCAACATAGACATCATCATCGGACAAAATTTTTATAAACTTTGATAAGGATGCAATTAAATTAACTAATAATTGATGGCAATTTTTTTTAAATGTACCAAATAAATTGTATAAAATGAATTCATTGGTAATATACAACACTATAATGAAATTTTTTTTAATCAAAAAAGTATTTTTACAGCCATACATATCAATAAGTAAACATACCTGAACTTGAACAAATCAACATACTGTAAAACATATTAGGTTTTTAGTTTTTGTGCAGTATCAGTACAATATAACAGTGTTGTACGTTTAAACTACACGTTGTGATTTCTCATTGTGTGTTTAACAGGTTAAGGCACTATCTTTAAGAAGGATGTCTTTACCTTGAGCCTGAAGCAGACCAGTCCCATAACAACCTCCGCACAAATCTCAAACCTCTTGTCTGCTCGGACCAGACTTTCAAACTCTTTGGCCAGGCTCACTTGCTGCAAACAGAACACAGAAAACGAATTAATCACATTTACTTGTCAGAGATGTAAGATAGTGATCGGCAACGTTGTTCCTATTCACTTTTTTTTTCCTTCCAGAATGTTAGAAAGTAGTGATTTTATGATGCAAACTAAAATAAGGCGAAACAGAAAGAATAAATAATAAAACAAAACTCACAGAAAATTTTTACTGTAAAAAAGATTGAAACCATGTCTTATAAAACACTATTTTAATGTAATTCCAGTCGCTTAACTGCTACTAGATTTTTTTCCTTTATTTTGTTTGTGGCTTTGTCTCCTCAGTGCTGCTATAAAATACAACAAAGAAGTTTAAATAAGCTTAACCTTACAAACCTTACAGAGCACAAAATGTACAGTAACTCATGGAAATCATAAAATGTAAGAGGAAAAAAATATTTAAATTGTGACAGGATTCTCCTAAACCAAGAAACTTTTACTAAAGGCTGTGATTTGGACTTTTACCCACTAGAGGGAGGTACTGAATAAATATGTACATGGGTTCTCTCACTGATCATATTTATCCAGCCAAAACACATCAGGCACGGTGTAATGACTTATTATGACCTAAATGTAATCATCAGTAAGAATTTTCTTCTAATATAAAAATATGGGATGTGTTATTCCACATCTTGAGATCACACAAGAGCTCAAGAATGATTAAACAGCTTTTGTCACACGTTGCTTTCAGAGATTTTAACCTGATCTCTTTGTTACCGAAATCTGACCAAGTTTTTCCCCTTTTCCTTTTTGTTGCTGTCTGTATTGTTCACAAGAAAATCATCTCATTTTTGCAAAGACTTCATTTTTTTTCTTAAGCAAATGCAGGATAACTACATATAAAAACAAATATCAGACCAAGCAAGACTGATTCAAAACCAAAGACAGGGCTGCAAAATTGGCAGGAACATTAAACACACACCGATCAGCCATGACATCTGTATAATTCAGAGGGTTGTGCTCAAAATGGTGGTCATAATGTTACGAATGTTGGCTGTATAGCTGCAGGGATCCGTGCTGCCACTTCTACTTCAAATGAAGAGCAAACATGAAACAGACACGTTTGACTGACAGTTAAAGGGAAGGAAGAGGAAGAGCAGAGCCAGGCGTTCAGGCATGAAGCATTTAGAAGAAAAGATGGGCCGGAAAAGGGGGCAGGCATGAGAGAAAATGTTACGACGAGGACGTATCATGTCAGACGTACGTGACTTGCAGGATATGTTTGAGTTATGCTGATGCAGAGGGTCAGGGAGAGAGGGGGTCGGAGAGGGGGCTTTACTGCTAAAGAAGATTAGGAGGCCGAGATGTGGAACGTGAGGATGGAGGTGGCATTTACCATAAAGCCAGAAGTTGTTTTTTTATTTTTTATTTTTTTGGGGTGGGGGGTGGGGGGGTGGTAAACAACAACAAAAAAAAAACAGATAGCAAAAATAAATAAATTCATGTTAATAAATAGGAGTGCATAAAATGTGAATGTGATTTTACTTGAACCTTCATACTGAATAAGATCAAATATATTTGAATACGATCAAAAACTCTTGCTGTACACAAAATAAAACCTGTCAAATGATAATACTGAAAACAAAAGACCACAGAAAACTGTCAACAGGGCAGCTGTGGCTACATTGTAGATTACTGCCATCACTGTGTGAATGAATAATGTAAAGCATCATTGATTATTATTGTAAAATAAGATGAAGCATAAAAATAGCAACATTAAAATCATGCAAAAATGTCTGCTAGTTTTCAAAGTCAATGAGTACAGTCATGTTTTAAAATCACACCTTAAAAAACACCAAAAGTTTAAATCAATGAAGGAAGTGGCAGCTTCTGAAACATCTGAATATTAGTTCTTTTTTCCTGAATGCGCAAAAGAAGCCGAGCGGAGTTACAGAGTCAAAGAACAGATTGTTTTTAAATTTCTCATTTTCTGACTTTCCAAGCATGACATTTGAACTCAGGTCAGTAGGGCTGCATGGTATCCACTGAACTAAACAGTCACTGTGATAACATGCAAGGTTTTCTTGGTCTGTACGGTAATACTTTCTTTTACAGTACTCTTATTACCATGTAATTACAAGGTAATAAAAGTAATTAAATTAATTACTACCTTATTACCATGTAATTATGTGGTAATTACGGTACAAAAGAAAAACTCCTGTTAGTAAAACTACCTTTATTGAGTAACTCCAATCAAATTACTATTCAATAGTAACTCAATATTATATTTATAGCCAAAAGAATGCAACTAAATTTTGGGGTTAGTGGTTAATTGCAATAAAATATAACTTTAAAACTGTCCAAATTACCTACTATGTATTTAGGTGTTACATAGTGAATTGTAATACATTACCAGGTAAATGCTACATTACTGCAGACAATTACATAGTAAAATTTTACCCTAATTACCATGTAATTACATTGTAATAAGACAGTTACATTTATTACATTTTTATTGCCTTGTAATTACATAGTAATAAGAGTACCGTAAAAGAAAGCATTACCATGTGTACTGTGACTGAAAGATGATCCACAGGTCTTACACATCAGGCTGATTGAGTCACTCAAACTCAGTGGCTGTGCTTTGCACAAATCATTGCTGTGACACAAGGTAGAAGCAGAAGAAAATGAGTTGGCCAAAGGAGGCAGCATTAGATTTAAAAAATAACAACTTAGCATGGTATTAATAGAGCACATGAGTTTGCTGCAGGATCAAAGGATTGTTTCTACTGGAGTCTGACAGCTAAGTCACAGCTGTCACTAATCATGCTGATTAGGTCGGGCACACGCTGCAGACTTCAAACTGGAGGAAGACAGGAGAAACTTCACAACAAAGCCTCCTGTCCCAAACCCCTGCCACACCCACCTCACTGAGCATGTAACACCCCCACCCTCATATAAAAATAATCAAATGATTCCCATTAAATACATTGTTCCATCAGTTGAAGTTATTGAAATTTCATGATTTGGTTGATTATGGTATTTTATCAGTTATGTATCGGGCTCATAAAAACACTTTACCTTCAAACATCCAATTAAATTTTACTAAAAGAGAAAGTTGTTATAATCTCAAAGGGATATACATGTTTGTTAAACTTAACTGAAGGAAAGGAGTACTTCAGTCTAGGCCAGGGGTGGGCAATCCTGGTCCTCGAAGGCCGCAGCCCCGCATGTTTTACTTTTTTCTCCGCTCAAACACACCTGATTTGAATGAATGGGTGATTATCAGGATCTGCAGTACGGAGGACCGAAACTGACATAATTAAAAATAAAAGCGGAAATACATAAATTGACTAATAAATAAATAAGTGCACCAATAAAAATCAAAAAGGAGAATTTTATTTAAAGTATATATAT
>NW_013952420.1:2731924-2733017 GCF_001266775.1 Austrofundulus limnaeus
GAATTTATATTGTTTTTCAAAGAAATGAATAAAGTTTGATAATAATAAATAAATTGAATTTTCTCTACAGAATTTAAACTCTAAATTTTAAAGGCTTGTAATGCCACAAATATGTCACATTTCAAGATGCCACAATTCCGGTTTACATTTTCATTCCAATTTAAAGATATGTAAAATGATGTGCATGTGCAGGCCTACCTTTCGTATATGAGCCTGCATGCCTTTGAGTCCGTACATACGAAACACAAACCACATCTTCAGAGAACGAAATCTTCTTCCCAGTGGAATCTGCCAGTGCTGCGGCAGAAAACTGGTTATTTCTATGATGTTTACATTACTGCAGAAATTAAAATCAGTTAGATTAATTTGTCTTACCCTGTAATCTGTAACCAGCCCTGTTGAAAGAAAAGCAAATGGATGATGAATGTAAAAAGCACTTTTAACAACTAATGTGTCACAAACACAAATGTAGTTTTAGCAAGCAAACAAGACAAACAAAACTCTGCTTTTAACAGTTTGAACTGTATCTTCAAGTGAAACTCCAGGAATTCTTGTAAAGCTTTTCATTTGTTATTTGTGTCACAGTCCAGGTGTGGTACGTGGTCATTGAGTCCGCCTCCTCTTTCAAAGCCACTCCACACTCACCAGTGCCAACAGGTAGCTCATCACTGCAGAATGAAAGCCTGTGTTAGCTGAAGCTAATAACCATTAATTAGATTGAAGACTCCAGATTGTCTGAGCAAAGGCTTTTGTGTGTTGCCTCTGTGTGGTGGGAGGCATCTCTCTGTTCTTCTCAGACTGCCTGTGTGTCAGGCAAATTATAGAGCAAATCAGAACCCATCTGCAGACTGAGACGATGTAGACCAGCTCACATGGGGGTAACAGAAATGTATTATTCAAGACATGAAATAAAAAAACATAAATCTTTAAGTCCTGATGCATCTCAGTAATCCAGGTAAAAAATCAAAAAGAAAAAATTGTATAGGTCCTCTGGACGGGTTCTTCTCTAATGAAACGTTTCGTCTCTCCTCCAAGAGACTTCTTCAGTCTGAGAGTTTCAGGCAGAATTCAAACCAGTGGTTATTCCGTATGT
>NW_013952420.1:2733049-2735829 GCF_001266775.1 Austrofundulus limnaeus
ATTTAAATGTATGCCTGAGAAACACATAATATTGGCCCTTTAAACTTTAAACTCTCTCTCTTTATTTATGTATATTAAATGAGATGATGGAAATTTTAGTCCCTGTATGAATTCAGCTCAGTTGTTAAAGGGAAAAAGTTTATTTATTAAAATAGTTTGCAAATACAATGCCATAGTTTCACTTTGGAAATAGTGAAATAATACAAAACCATCAGGAAATCCCGCAGAGGCTGACTCCCATTCATTTTTGTGCCCTAACCCTGACTCTTTACCCTAAATAAGGAGTGTCTAATCCTGGTCCCAAAAGGCCAGTATCCTTCATGTTTTACTCGTTTTCCTACTTCAACACAGCTTATTCAATGGTTGAGCAACAACTTCAAGTTCTGCAGAAGTCTGTTAATCAACCATTCATTCGAATCAGGTGTGCAGAACCAGAGGAACCTCTGAAACATGCAGAATAGCGGTCTTTGAGGACCAGGATTGGTCACTCCTGCCTGAAATCTAACCACCCCCCAGTACATAACTAACCCTAACCCCACTATTAATTCAAAAAAGGCATTCCACTTTTAGGTCCCTAAAAGGACTATGTAACAGAAAAGGTCCTAAAAGGTAACAAAAACCAGTACACACACACACACACACACACACACACACACACACACACACACACACACACACACACACACACACACACACACACATCTCTACCAGTTTGAAACTTGTACACAGGAACTATTGTTACTGAAAAACCCAAAATGTTTTAAGTTATCCATAAATATTTTTCCCCAACTTGAAAAGCTGAGACTATTTCTACAAATAGGCCCAGATTGCTGCTGCAGTATATACAGATGTTTACCAGTTGTTTGCTTTGGTTTTGTTTGGATTAAGATGCTTCAGCAGCCTTTGAAATGGAAATAAGTGCAGTTGAGGTTCAGTGAAACAATGACATTTATATGAACCTTCCTTGGAGTTTGAACAGAAAACAAGTTCACAGCTTGTTTCATTGCTGTTACTAGACCCCAGACTGAACCTCTGCCTGTTTTGTTTGTTTGTGATCCCAGACGCAGAAACTAGAAGTGAAAATATACCTGATTCCTGGTTTTCATGTTTCAGGTAAAGCGGTTCCATCTTAAAGGCTCCGATGATGTCTGCTCTCTCCCTCACCCTGTCGATAAACAGAAACACATGAGCTTCTATTATGTTCAGCATTAGGCTCCACGTGTGTGTGCAAACTTTGTTCCAGTTTAATGTTAACATAACCCAGAATTATCTAAATGTAGTCAAAAATCACCAGTATGAAGAATCAGCTGTCGGCCTTCAAGGAAACTTTTTTTTGAACAAACTCAAAGTTACAGTCAGTCTTTACTTTGATCCTCTGATAATGAACTGGCATTTATTTTTACTTCAAAGTGATCCAGAAGATGTAGGATAGACTGCATTTTAGACTCAAAATATAAAAACAAAAAAATCACTTTTGTTTTAAAGGAGATATATCATGTTTTCTAATCCTTTTAAACATTTAAATCATTCAGCTGTGGTCTGTATTAAGTGGAACTGCAGTGATTTGATCTGAATTCCTCCTTATTGTAGCTCGACAAGCCCCTCGTTCACCCCTTTTCTGAGGTGTGTCTCAAAGCAGCTCGTTTTGAGGCTGTCTCTTTAAATCCAAATGAGGCACTCCACACCCCAACCCTTTCTATCTTCCAGAGCAGTCCAATCTAGTTTAATAGAGGGGTTTAGAACTACATAACTGCACACAAGTGTTTGTTTGTTTGTTTGTTTGTTGTTTTGTTTGTTTGTTTGATTTTTAAGTCCAGTAGTATGCAAGTCCAGAGTTTATTTGGCAGTTCCGTCACAAATAATTTTGACGTAATAGTTCAGAAAACATCATAGAAAAAACTGAACATGTTGAAAAATATGACCCAAACAGAATATAGATATCTTTGCAGTGCCATGAGAGACTGAACTCAACTTTTCTGCACTTCTATGAGACACAAAGTAAACAACAAAATGCATTTTTCAGCTAAAAAAGTGGATTTTCACATGATAAAACCCCTTTAAATCCTCAAACTTTTTAAATAATTTGAGGCAATATGATCCCACTCATTACAGTTTTAGTGGCAGTGTGCCAGTGCCAGGCTGAGGTAGAGGTATGAATAAAAAAAATCTTGTCGATCGTTTTTCATTGACTCTATTGCTAGGTCTGACACCATTTCAACCTTGTGGAGAGCAACCATTGTTTTGTTGATGCTGACAGAAAAGGCAGGTGGAAGGCATAGATCTATATTTACCACACGAATACTAAAGGTGTGGATGGACATTAGCTCTCATTGTTGTTTTACAGCATCGTGAGTCACTGTTTAGACAAACAAGGATATACTCTGACAATCAGTATGATCAATGTGATTCTCTATAATATTTTTTTACTGACACATCATACAGGTGAATTATATGGGGTGCTGTTTGTAAAGTTACACAGTTAAAAAATACCACCAATATTTTTGTTTTATTTAGCCTTTTATAGGAAAAAAAAGAACAGATTTATTTTTCAAAGTCAGTTTTTCACCATATGATTCATACATTTATAAATGTCATAGTTTATAAACTAAATATTTAACACCAATATTTTTGTTTTATTTAGCCTTTTACAAAGGAAAAAAGAACAGATTTATTTTTCAAAGTCAGTTTTTCACCATATGATTCATACATTTATAAATGTCATAGTTTATAAAGTAAATATTTAACTTACAAATTAAATATTTAGTTAACAAGCTAAATAT
>NW_013952420.1:2735929-2743946 GCF_001266775.1 Austrofundulus limnaeus
GTTTTGGACAACTCACCACATCGCAGAGCAGTCGAAGTTGACTAAAAGCCATTTGTGTGGATTAAAGTTGAAAGAATCTGCAAACTTTAAAATGAACAATAAAAAATATTATTTATAAATAAATCACATGATTGACCGTTTCACTTTAAAAACAGGCGCTGCAGAGGGAACACTGTCACTGGCAGTAATATAAGCAGACAATTTATCTGGAATGCAAAAGAGGAAACATCCAGCTGGAGACTGAAAACCATAAACAACCTTCATGTCAAGTTTAGTCAAAAGGAATATGAGTTTTTCCCAATCTGTTCTTATCTTTTGGTCTATCTTCAGTAATATCCTGTTTCCTACCTCAGCAGATGCAATAACCTAACACAGATAGACAATGTGATGCAGTTTCCTGGCTGACAGTTGCCATGCTGACCGATTCAAAGGGGTGGACAGCTCCTTGCCCATCACTCGTGTCCTAGCAACCAACCATCCAACCAAATGACCCTCTCATCCAAGGAGGCCAGATTCCTCCTTTATGTCTTCATCAAACAAATTTCACCTAACTTGTGATGTCTCAAAAAAAATTAGCATGCAATATTCAGACTCAGCTGTAACTCTTTAAATAAAGAAGGTTTAAGAATCAGTTTTTGGTAGCATTAAATAAATACTCAATGAAAAATGTATAAAAAATAGCCTATTTGTCAAAATAAAGATGAAACAACTTATTGTCCTTTTTGAAGTCCAATCTGCCTGTTTTCCGTCTCCCCAGCAACACTGTTCAAACTAGTGTGTCTAATAAACAGTGATTTAAAAAAGGTCTGAAGCTGCCTCAGGAAATGATTCCGTCCTTATCTCTGCACAGCTCCGGTAGCCTCAAAAGGCACATTGAAGCTCTGCCGTCACAATACCAAATGTTTCAGCCTGTTGCTCTGTCTGGCATGCTTCCTCCCTGACGTTAACTCGGTGTCCTTTTCAAGATGCTTAAGGTTAGTGTTTACTTCTTTAGATCCAATCATGAAGATTTCACAGATAATTACGCCAAAAGTCTTTCTTCATAGCTAGAATGCTAGGATCGCATTAACATAACTAATCTTACCAAAAGCTTGCTTTCTACAAAGCATTATTGGTGCAACAGGATTATTTGAATTAAAGCCAAAACTAGTAATTAAACCAAGGTGTCAAAGTACCATAGAAACATAAAGTCTTACCTCGACGCCGTTTAATAAAGGTCTAAATTCAGGGCAGATAAAGGCACTCCCAGCATAAGCTGCATCAATGTGCATCCACATATTTTCCTTATTACCTGAAAATAGAGATGAAAAAAATATGTTGTTATGATCACAATAGTCTATGCTTTAACACAAATATAACTGTGGGTTTTATGGCAAAATGCCAGCTGCTGTGGGTGCCAGAATTTCATATTATGAAATATCATGACAATGTTTGAGACAGCCCAGTTTTTTTAATGGAAAAATTCCTAGTGTAATAATGATAATACTCAGAGACAGAGGCAAATACTAAAAACTACATCTAAACAGATAACAAGAACAAGCTGTGAACTAGCTGTTGTTTGTCTATAATAAATTAAGGAAAAATATTGTATATAGTAAACAACCTTTAAACAACAAAAAAATCTATATTTTATCAAAACAAAGCAAATTTTGTGGATGAAATACAAACGAGGTGCTTCACACCCCACCTCTGATATTGGTTAGCTGTAAGTTGTTTGAAGCATCTTAGACCTTAAAATAGTTCATTTTCCCTTTTGTTTTTGAGGTAAAAGTGTGTCCTGAGTCTTTTGACCCACCCTATATCTGTATGCATATATATACTTATCTGACAAAGTACAGTGGAAAATTTCTGGTAAAATACAGGCATCTGCAGTTGATGGACTTTAAAATAAAAGCTACAAGTACACTAAATACCAGCAGCTGTGGTTGCTTGAGTTTCACGGTAAAATCTACAATGACTGTGTGGAAATGTGTAACCTGAAACTGGTTGTTTATTTGTGAGCAGCAGCATATTGTTGACTCACACAGGGGTCCCAGCTCGGTGATCCGATCAAACGCACACGAAGGAGTGGTGCCGAGGGTGGCACAAAACTGAAACGCACAAATAAAGCCAAATATTAGCACTGATTATAGTAGTAGTAGTTCTTCATTCATTTCAATTGTAACACAAACTAACAAAGTACAGAAAAAATGCAATCAAAATAAAATAAAATAAAACAAAAGGCAGAAGAAGAGTAAATCTTATCATATCTGCCCCTTTTTATACCCAAAATATGTTCAAAAGAAAAGTTAAAATACAACAAAAATCAAAACAACTTAAAACATTTAAAAATGAAATAAAAATAAAAAGACATCAATTCAAAAAAAATTAGCATGAATTCACTTATGATTCTCCATATTTCTTCAGAAAACTGGTTTTTAACATTCTCTTCAATATACAGTATACAAGGATCTGGCATTTTTATCGTCATCTTCCATGCTGTTCTACAATCTTATTCCATGGATTAAAATAGATCGCTCCTTCAGGCTCGCACGAACCCAAGGTTTCTGAAACATTTCTATTCCCTTAAGATAATAACAGCTCTGTCTTTTAACAAAATTTACCTGAATGTTGGGAGGTTAGACACCTTTATGAGCTCTGTACATTAACAGTAAAATATTATAATCAGTCAAATCATAGAATTTAAATAATTTCAAGTCATGAAAAAAATATTAGATGGATGGCTGTAATTTTTTGTAGTAATAACTCTTATAGCTCTTTTCTGTGAAATAAAAATTGGATTTGTGATATTTTTACAAGCTTTACCCCATACTTCAATACAGTAAATTAAATGTGGAACAATTATAGCGTTATACAACATAAACAGTGCTTTATCAGTGAACAGTTCTCTTACTTTGTACAGTAATCCAATTGATTTGGCCATTTTTGTTCTTAAACAATTTATATGATTTTTCCTTGTCAGTTTTTTATCAAAATGACACCTAGAAACTTCACTTCACTGACTCTACAGATCTCTACATCATCAATTTTAAATGAAACATATATAGTTCTCTTATTGTTACAGAAAATCATTTAATTTGTCTTATCCAAGTTTAATGATAATTTATTAAGTTGAAACCAACTTTGTATTTTCATAAATTCTGTCTGTATCATGTCCAACATTTGTTTTATATCATTACCGGAACAAAAGAATGTTGTATCTTCAGCAAATAGAACAGACCCAAAAAGATCTGTTACATTTACCAAATCGTTCACATACAAAATAAATAACTTTTGGTCTGAGAATGGAACCCTGAGGTACTCCACATGAGATGTTACAAAACTCAGATCTTACATTATTTATTTCTACAAATTGTTTTCTATTTTCCAAATAACTAGAAACCCACTGTAATGCATGCCCTCTAATTTCATATTTAACTTTTCAAAAAGAAAACTATGGTTAATAGTATCAAACGCTTTTTTAAATCAACAAAAATACTGATACAATACTTTTTGATCAACAGCAGTTGTTATATGTTCTATTAAAATGAGAGCCATCGATGTAGAATTTTTTGGTCTAAACCCATACTGACTGTTACTTAACATATTTTGCTTATCAATGAATTTGTCCAATCTAATCACAAATAACTTCTTTAAAATCTTTGAAAATTATGGTAAAAGGGATATTGGTCTGTAGTTGTTAAACACTTGTCTTTCACCATTTTTAAAAAGAGGAATTACCTTTGCTCTTTTCATGTTGTTTGGAAATATACCAGTTGAAAATGATAAATTACAGATGTATGTAAACGGTTCAATCACTGTATTCATCTTGTCTTTTACAAACATCATGTCCATGTCAACCCAGTCTTTTGATCTCTTGTCTGCAAGATTTTTTTCAATATTTGTTATTTCTTCTTTATCAGTTTCATAAAGAAATAAACCATTTACACAACCTGTAACAGTGTGGTTAACATTTCTATCTACTTTAAGTATTTTAGATGCAAGACTTGGGCCAACATTCACAAAATAATGATTGAATCCATTTGCAATTTAATTTTGATCATGCATTTCAATTCCCTCTTTTACAAAATACTGTGGAGTACCTGATTTTACTTCATGATTTTTCAAAACACTATTCATTATTTGCCATGTTGCTCTTGTATTACCATTATTTTTGTCTAATAACTTACTATAATACTCTTTCTTTTGTTTTTGTATAATCCAAACCAAATTGTTTTTATATTTCTTATATCTTTCTTCTTATTCTTTTGTTCTTAGTCTCAAGAAGCATGAGTACAAGTAGTTCTTTTTTTACAAGCACTTTTCAGCCCTTTGGTCATCCATGGTTTATCAACATCTTTCTTTTTGTAATTTTTTTCACAATTTTTTTTCATACAAACATCCTAATATATTCATGAAAGCATCATATGCTTTGTTCACATCGCTAACATACACATTTTCCAGTTTTGTTTTCTCAAATCATCCTTTAAATTATCCATAGCTTTTTTTGATGTGTCAATTTTTTTTGTTATTGTATCTACTTTAGTGTTGTATTGAACATTTTTATAAAGTATAAAAACTGGTAGATGATCACTCACATCAGTAATAAAAATACCACCCATTATCTCTCTTTTTGTTATATTTGTGAAAATATTATCGATTATTGTGGCACTATGAGTAGTGATTCTTGTAGGTTTTGATATCAAAGTATACAGATTTAGACGGTACATTGAGCTTATAAATGTACCAATATTATTTGTCTCTGTTTTATTACCCAGGTCAATATTGTAGTCTCCACACAAAAAAAACTGTTTTGTTAGAAGCTTTTTCCAGTAACTTTGTGTGATCAGTGAATATTTCTATATTTGAGTCATGTGGTCAATATACACAGCTTATTATGATATTTTTGGAGGTTTTATTTCTTATTTAAATTGTTATTATTTCCATAATGTTATCTATACTTACTGACATTTCAACAATTTTCCTACATTTTATTTCCTTATCAATACATAGAGCCACTCCACCACCTCTTCTGTTACTTCTGTTCATATGATAAGGTTCATACCACTCAATATTAACATTTTTCACATTTTCATCATTAAGCCATGTTTCTGAGAATGCTATTATACTAYWGRTTCTGGTTAGTTGATTTAAATAATCTGTAATTTTAAATAAGTTTGCATATAAGCTTCTACTATTGATATGAATAATAGAGAGGTCATCTTTTGTCCTTTTAATATTATTAAATTGTCCCTCATTATAGTGATCACAGTCAGTGATTATTGGAGTAAAATTTGAATCAATCTGATCATCTAAGTCATTTATTTTAGATTCTGAGTTGTGGTAAATTTTCATGTTTTAATATTTGTATCCATTTTCAGTTTTTATTAACTCCTATTTTCCAGGTTGTTTCAGTTTAGATTTTACTCCTAAACTTACTTAAATTTTTCCAATTCCTTTTGTTCCTTTATCATTTTTGCCTGTGAACCTTTTTCATCTCTGATCCAGATGTTTCCTTTTCGTGTCCAAGTTGCTATTATCTTTTTTTGTTTTTTTTAGGGATCTAGCCTCACGTGCTATGTTACTATTTTTTTCTTGTGAGATGTTCATTTATGAAGACATTTGTTCACTTCAGTTTTCTTGCCTGCCCCATCAGATTATTTTTCATTTTCCTACTAATAAATCTGATTACAATGGACGTTTTTTTTTTCCCTGTTTTAGTAGGCAAGGTGTGGCAGGTTGAAATGTCCTCAGGTGTGATGTTAATGTTTTTATCCTGCAAAAAAAAGTCACAACCTGTTGCTCCAGAGTGAGCAGAACCTCCTGGGGAACATCCTCTGTGGTACTTTCATTTACCACAGCTTTAGCGTAGCTTCCATGCTTTACATCAAGTCCAGAGATCAACAGGTCATCACCACAATTAAATGTTTGATCAGCAATATCTTTGAGGAACAAAAAAAAAAGATGTTTGAAACAATACTGCATGACAGCTGCTTCCCTACAAGCTCAGATATGGATCTGTTGAACAAAGACGGAGGCGTCATTTTGACTCCGAGCTGCCAGGTCACTGCAACCCTCCTCACTATTTTTCACTGATTGCGATCTGGAGCTCCAGACGAGAGCTGGGTTATTGTTCCTAACCAGATAAGCCTACATTAGGTTTAATCAAAACAATGTTATCCTCCTGCAGAACCTGGGGTGAACGCAGCTGCATCTCAGGTAAATTACATCAGTGTGAACTTTCAGACAAGCTGAGACTGGATGGAAGCTTTAGTTGGTGCAGACATCCAGTGATACACATGATTCAGTTTACTGAAATGTTATATTGTTAAGTTTCTGCGCATTTGAGTTATGTTTGGTTTGTTTTTACATAAAATGGGATGAGTCCTGCTGCTTTGTCTTCCTCCACCATCCTCTTCAATGTTTCCTGTCTGACGGCGTAGCAGTGGTCTGTAGGAACCTTCCTCATCAATACTGCTCCAATCAGAGCAGCGCGCTCCACTGAAGAATGAGCCTTAAAGAGAAATGAAAGGCAACATTTGTCAGGCCTCCAGTTTGTGTGTGTTGTCTTTTCATGATTGTGGTCAGTGTGAAATACTTATTTGTTAGACATGATTGTGATATTATTTATTTAAAAGCTCATAAAAATGATTATAACAGGAAAGGTGTGCTGATTAAATAAGCAAAAACTAGTTTAACTTTTCATATGAAATGAGTTCAAAATTATATATAAAAAGTGACCAATTTCAGCTGCTCCTTTTTTTTCCCTAGACACAATCATTTTTGATTGGAATTGTTTTTATTTAAATGTCATCTTGAGGATCAGAAACAGGCCAACATTTGCTGATGCACTGCCTGTTGTGGACAAAAAGAACACAGTTTCTGACCAAGTCATTGAAAAAAGAGAAAGGTCTGTGTGGCCCTCAGGTAACACCGTAATCCAATCACAAAGTCAGCCTGGTATTAAACCAGATCAGAGCTTGATGCTGCCTCACTGAACCCCCCTACCCCTCTCTCTTTCTCCCAGAGGCTAAAAAATGTTTACGTTGTGACGCAGGCTACCTTATTGACTTCACATGAACTGCCGTTAAAAGGACAGAAACTCACAAATGCGTAACATACTTTATAAAAACTTTGAATACAATAGCATATTCGCTGTAAGTTTTAAGATCTAGAATATTAACAAAAATAAAAACAAACAAAGAACACAAAGGAGATGTGGACTTGGCACGACCAATGCTCAGTTCTTGGCTGATGAGCAAGACAAAGTTGAAAGACTTTAAATCTCCTGTGACGTAATTTTTCTGTCATAAATTTAAATGCATTTTTGGAGAGATAACATTGTAAAATAAATGTCACGCTGCCGAGATGGACAGTTGAGATATTTGCATGTTAAACAACAGGAAGTGATGTCAAAGGGAATGTCTTCATGTGAGCAGAGCATTGCTACAATGGTCAGCAACGTACACTGTAGAGAAGAGTTAAATGTTACTTTAGATCACGTTGAGAGATGAAGAAGTGCCAGAGTTCAAATGACATTGTTTCAATAAGACCAGAGAGTTTTCTTTCTTAAAGAATTCCCCTTTGACGTCACTTCCTGTTTCATTTTGGCTGAGCTAAATTCAGAAGAAAATATGCTGGTTATGTGATAAAATGGTTAAAATTATGTGCGTTATGCCAAGTTTCTTAAATATAACCATGTCTTTGACTGTTTTTTATTTGAAAGACATGCGTGTCACAAGCATTTTAAGAATTGGGTCTGATGGGAAGACTTGGAGACAAACGAGTCTAATGGGACAGAGAACAGGTGTAAAAAATGTGTGGCAGGACTGAGAAGTGAAAGCAGACAGTGGAAAATGAAAGACGCTGGTTATTACAGGAAAAACTGGAGGCACGGGAACAAACTGAACACTAAATCAAACATCATAAGAAACAAACAAGAACTAGAACTGCAAAAGCAGTTATGACCGGGGTCCAAGCCCTTTTATGCATGTCAGCCTTTGTCATGTTGTTTGTAGCATATTGTTGATCTTTTAGC
>NW_013952420.1:2744946-2751433 GCF_001266775.1 Austrofundulus limnaeus
AACAGATACAATAGGGTTCCATGCTCCGATGGAGACATGGAAACGCTGCTGCGTTGCAGCTGCGTTACCCTGCTTCCTCGGGCTTGGACCCCTAAATATACACCTCAAAATGGAAAACCACTGAAAAACAATGCATGAATGAGGACTTTGCAAACACCAAAATATGCACTGCCTGCCCAATAAAGAATGTAACATGTTGGCTCAACAGTACCTGCTCAGACGTGTAGGCCACCAGTTTAGAGAGGATGTCAGCCTCAGATCTGTCGGCGTCTCCGGCCTGGATCAGTCTGACTGCTTTACAGCGAGCAGCGAGCAGGGACATCAGGGTCGCCTCACTGGCTGTGCTCTTGAGGAGAGTTACAACATATGTTTGGTGATTTTAATGTTACACTTTGAAACAATATCAAAAAGAAGAGAAGTGAATAGATTAGTGGTGCAGTTCAGAACACAGGTGTTAATCAAACAGTAGATCAGGCTTAATGCTCATCACCCTTGAGGGTCGCTATCCTGTATATTTGAGGAGGGTCTCAGCTCCAACAAACCTGATTTGATGATTACCTTGAAGAGGTCATTCAGTCACTGAATCAGCTGTGTCAGATCAGAGCCAAAACATTTTTTTTTTGCACGTGCCAGGCAGTTTTATGTTCATAGAGCCCGACCCTGCAGAGCTGGAGATTTTGCGTAAACCCTCCGACTGTTCTCCACACGGGTTGTGCGCACTGCTCCCCAATTAAATAATTTATTAACTTATTATCAAGAGCTTGTTCCCATTTTCAAATCATTGTACAAGTTATTAACTGTACTGCCTTTTGGAGAAAACTTCACCAACGTAAACGTCAAGTAGATGAACTCCAGCCTCCAGCTTGCGAGCGTGCGCGCATCATCAGCCGAGCGCTGCGCAACAAAACCGAGCCATGTGGACCTGATGACTTATAAACAGATTTAGTCCTGATCTTAATGCTGTCTGTTTTGTCTGTGCCTTTGTCTGTATGTAGACAGAGACATCTGTCATAACTTGTCACTGTTGGG
Organism: Austrofundulus limnaeus; assembly: GCF_001266775.1. Lineage (NCBI taxonomy): Eukaryota > Metazoa > Chordata > Actinopteri > Cyprinodontiformes > Rivulidae > Austrofundulus > Austrofundulus limnaeus. The sequence goes on from NW_013952420.1 coordinate 2,745,976, forward strand.
TGCAGCCTGTAAATGTCTGTGGGACCAGCAAATGGGCAGGGCCGTAAAATGGGGGGACAATGGCTCCCTGGCCGACCCTATTCCAGCACCATTGGTTTCCATCTCTGCTTTTGCACATCAACTCCATTACAGGATGGGGAAAATTGGTCTTGGCGGAGGTTCGCACTCTTTGAGTGCTTCTAGTTATTATTATTATTATTATTATTATTATTATTATTATTATTATTATTATTATTATTATTATTATTATTATTATTATTATTATTTTAATGATTTATGAACACTTTAAGCAGCATTTTGTAACTTCTGTTCAGCCCACCGCGGTTCTGTTGTGGTGGTTTGGTTTGGGGAGCAGAAATGAACCTCAGCCTTTAATAATAAATAATTTATCTTTAAACATTTAATTGAAACAGATGTCATTTTTATTAATATGAGGTTTGTTTCCATCTTTTATTGTCACTTTGGGATGTGTTAGAACAGTGTTTCCCAAAGTTGGGGACAGGACCCAAAGTGGGGTCCTGAAACATCAAGGTGGGGTCCTGAAAAGATTTTCTAAATTAATTACACTTTTGCCTTAGATGTTACAAAGGAGTGAGGTTAGTGTATTTAAAATGGATAAATGTAGTATAAAAATATTGTAACTATGCCCATGTTTTGTTAACCTGATACAAATGTTTATCATCCAAACATAGTTGGGGGCACAGGTCTCTGCTGCTGTTGTTTTGTGGGTCAAAAGCTGAAATGTTTGGGAACCACTGCACTTTGGTTCCCAAAGTTGGGCTTGGGACCCAATTATGGGTCATGAAGCACCTTGGATAATCTCCAGAAATCAATTTAAAGGGTAATAAAATAATTGCTGATGTAATATTTTCCCTAATTATTACAAAAACACAAAATAAGTATAAATACGTATTTATATTTGTGTACAAGCTGTTTAGATTATCAAAAAGCTTGTGTTTTTAGGGTTATTAATGAAGTTTGTGTGCTCAGACCAGTAATATTTGGGGTCACAAGTTTTCGCCATGGATATTTTGTGGGTCAGAAGATAAAAAGTTTGGGAACCACTGTGTTAGAACATAGGATGCCGACTGGCACAACGAGTATATGGAAACTTTTTTTTTTACGAAAACAAAAACATTTATCTGGCAGAAAAAAATATCCTTACAAATAGACTCTGAGGAGAACTTGGGGATTATGACTGGATGTGGGATGTCAAATGCTCAACACTCGGCTGAGCAATAGCAGCAGGAATATGTTGTACAAGTATTAAAGTTTTATGAAGAGTTGCAAAAAAAAAACAACTAATCTCAGCTTTTGATGGGCTTGTTTTTTTTTCTTTTTGGATTATTGTCACTAGTGTTGAATCTTGTAATTTGGGTTATCATAAAAACACAAGTAAAGTCAGAGACATCAAGTATTACACTTAAATTAAAAAAGTGATCAAGCTTTGAGTTACTATCATTTTTCTAGCTCTTAAAGCCTTAAGTCTCAAACTCAACCATGTCTACTTCCTGTTGGTTTCCACTGATAACACACAAATAAACCCCACTCTGACAGGGACTGATGAGACTACACAGTTTCCAGCTCTCAACCATCCTCCTCCAGTAAAATGAAATGAAGCCTGTTTTTTGTCAAAACTGACATTTGATCATGATCTACTTTGCAATTTGCTATAAATCTTCCTTTTTAGAGCTGGAAAGGAAAAACACAACAAAAAAGTAGGGAAATAAAAAAAATGGTGATTTATTAAACTCTGATCACATTCAGTCGAAAATTAAGCTTTAAGGTCACCATTTATTTTGAAATCATCCCACTTCCCCTTTGTGGTGACACAAGGTTTATGTTAATAAGCTGACAATGTGCTGGCCCAACACTCATTAACCCCGCTGCAGTGAGAAGAGCTTTATTGGTTGCCATAGTGAGCTGGTAAGCTGCTCTAAAAAAGGAGAATGGCAAGAGGCAAACAAAACCACGATGAGCCAGATGAGCATGGACACATAAATACGCCCTCACACAGGTGGAAACAATAGAGGAGGCATGAAATGATCAGTCATCAGAGTGCACGCTCATGCTCCACTACACACACACACACACACACACACGTTTAAAGAGAGGTTATTTTTTCTGCTCTTCAGTCAATGCAACGCTAAACTAATGCCTACCCTTTTTCCACACGAAACAATCCCAGCACCATCACTGTCATTTCTCTGCCGTCTGTCTGGAAATGACACATTAAAAGGCAATTTCCTGCCAATTTTCCTCCAGTCTGAGCCACGGAGACAAAGGCAACAATCAATAGTGCACAAATTGTTGATGATTATGGGAGCAGAAGATGGTCATCTGTGTGTGTCTGTAAAACACCTCCAAAGTTATTTAGACAGACACAAAAAATGGGGACATTTTCAATATAAACTTTAAAATTCACTCAGCAGGGATGTTCCTATTAGAGAAGGTGAACTATTGGGTTTAAAATTGGTTGTGACTGGTTCTCACATACTTTTTTTCGTTTTGTTTTCCGACAGCAACCAAGCAGGCAGCACATGAGCTGCACCGAAGTCTTTGACAGTTCTTGATTGTTTGAAATTTTTTGTCTCCGTTAACAAATGTTGCAACAACATCAAGAATTCATAAATATCTGCTCTGGTTTAAGGTGTTTGGACAACCATACAAAAGCTACAAAGATTCTGTCCACATTTATTACCTGTCAAGAATTTAAAAAAAAGAGAGAAAAAGGTTTTTATGTTTCATTTATTTTAACTCGACTGCACAGTTTTTGGTCCATATTTTAGTAAAAATGCACTTTGGTTGTATGACTTTGTGAAAACTAGAATTTAGCTCGTTGACCACTACTTTCATTTTTTTTGAGTGAATAATAGTTCTAATGCCAGTGACTGAGCATGCACACCCATTCAGTCAGTGATAAACAATCAGTAAACAGACACTTCACTGTGGAGTGGAAAATTGTTTTCATTGGTATGAAGAGAAATAAGTCTCACAATGCAAGCACACATACTCAACAAGATTTGCATGTGCACAAGTGCACAGATTTGTTCACCTTTGAATGTGACTTTTGGGACTTTCGCACGTGTAATGCTGCGTTCAAGGTTGGTGAAATGCTGGGAAATCTGAGCTTTACCACACTTTATTTGGTTATTGCGATAAAACATTTCTGACTTGTAGCTCATAAACCCTACAATATATTAAAACGCATACACTTGCATTGAATGTTACATCTTGTGGACTGTTTAGCTGAAATAAACAACCTAAAATGAGTCGGTTGAAAATGTATCAGAACAGATAATAATAATAATAATAATAATAATAATAATAATAATAATAATAATAATAATAATAATAATAATAATAATAATAATACACATTTTTCTTGTAGTTTTCCCAATTATTGTTCCACAAAAACATCCAATAAACCTATTTTTCAGTTTTTGCTGGGGTATAAATAAACTAACAGTTTTGTGTAGTATTCTATTTTTCTATAATACTTATTGGTAAACGAAGCACCAAGATGCAGCACGCATGTTGGTGCTGCGTCTGCAGTGATGTGGGTGCTGTTCCAATCTGTCGTGGTGAAGCGAGAGCTGAGCCAGAAGACGAAGGTCTCGGTTTACCTGTCGGTCTACGTTCCTACCCTCATCTATGGACACAACCTTTGGGTAGTGGCAAAAAGAACAAGATTGCGGATACAAGTAGCCAAAATGAGTTTCCTCCATAGGATGTCTGGGCTCTCCCTTGGAGATAAGGTGAGAAGCTCGATCATCGGGGACGGACTCAGAGTAGAGCCACTGCTCCTCCACCTCGAGAGGAGCTAGTTGAGGTGGCTCGGGCATCTGGTTAGGATGCCTCCTGGACGCCTACCTGGTGAGGTGATCTGGGCATGTCCCAATGGGAGGAAACCCAGAGGAAGACCCAGGACACGCTGGAGGGACTATGTTTCTCGACTGGCCTGGGAACCATACCTGTCAAGTCTCCCGTTTTGGCCGGGAAACTACCGGATTTTCCCCCTCTTTCCCGTCGTCATCCCGAATTATTATTTTCCCGGAAATTTCCCGTATTATAATATTATTTAATAAAAAACATTCTAGTGCCTCTGAACTATGTCACTAGCCTCGCGAGAACTGCCGCCTGCAGTAGCCTGGGTGGCAGTTCTCGCGATGTTAGTGTTGGCAGCGGGAACAAACCCGGAAAAACAAATCAGAGATGGATGAAGTTAACGAGAGAGAAGGCGTTCCTGCCAAAAAGGTTAAGACTTCGTGTAAATATCTTGAAAAATGGGACAGCGAATTTACTTTCCTAAAGAAGAGTAGGGTGGGGCACAATTACACGTTTTGTAAGATTTGTAACTGCGACTTTAGTGTCTCTCATGGGGGAAGGAACGATGTCCGTCAGCATGAAAAATCCGTCAAGCACAAACGCGGGCTAGAGGCACAAAAACATGCCCAGGCGATGTCCCCATTTGTGACTAGAAATGCCACAGAGGCAGACCAGGTCATAAATGCGGAGGTTAAAATGGCAATGCTGTGTGCGAAAAACAACGTTGCTTTTGCCTTCTGTGATGACTTCAACAAATGTGTAGCTGAGATGTTCCCAGACTCTGCAATTGCACGAAAATACTCAGCGGGAAAAACCAAGGCTACTCAACTCATCAAAGGTAAGCTGCATTAAATTAGGTATATTGTACATGCCTATTTGATAATGTTCCTTATACAATGTAGGGTAATTGTGTTAGCTAATTACTGGGCACTCACTCAACAGGTGCCATAGCAGCAGAGCTAGATGACGAGTTGGCCAAAACATGTCGATCTCAACCGTTTTCACTCATGTGCGACGAATCGAACAACAGAAAAACAGACAAACAATTCGTCATCCTGGCCAGACTCTATGATGAAGCCACTCTGCAGGTCGCTACAAGATTCATGGAGATGCCTGTATGCAATGTAGGAAATGCAGAAAATCTGTATGAAAAACTGAGTGAAGCGCTAAGGTAGGGGAACTGCACAGTGTTGTTGAAATGTGTAATCCGTTTGCATTTAATTATAATCTTAGGTTTTGTCTGAGACATTTAATTGTATTTTCCCTGTTTTCAATAGAAAAAGAGGCATTCCCTGGGAGAACCTGATAGCCTTTAACTCAGATAATGCAAGTGTCATGAAAGGCAGACACAACTCTGTCATCAGCAGACTGAAGACCAGCCAGCCCCACGTCCAGGACCTTGGTTGTATCTGCCACCTGGTACAGCTAGCCACTGGTTGTGGCATCAGAGCAGCCCAGGTACCAGTGGAAGACATCCTGGTGGGGATATACACCCACTTTGATAAAAGGTAAATACACATAAATTAAGTAGGCCTAGTATTGATCTTGTTCGTTCTAGGCAGTTGATATTCTTGCAAAAAATTTCTATCTTTCAGTGCCACAAGATGTGAAATCTACAAAGAATTTGTAG
>NW_013952420.1:2752433-2783618 GCF_001266775.1 Austrofundulus limnaeus
CAATCTATGTGTATATAAACTGAAAATATATTAAATAAATGTGCTTCAATTCTCTTTGGTGTTTTCATTTAGGTTCTATTAAAGGAACTACATATGTAAGAATGTTCACAGCATTTCATTGTCAACAAAGGTAAGCTTATCAGATTCTGATCACATAACTGTGGTTTGCAAGTGGCTGTCAGGTAGTTATTTTAGATTTCGTGTAAACATGTCTTAAAATGTAAGGGGTCCTGGCAAGTGGAACCGCTCGCGTGCCCGGCAAAAAATTTCCCTTATTTTTAAATCCAAAAGTTGACAGGTATGCTGGGAACGCCTTGGGCTTCCCCCGGATGAGCTGRCCTAAGTGGCTGGGGAGAGGGAAGTCTGGGCCTCTCTGCTTAGTCTGCTGCCCCGTGACCCGACCCCAGATAAGCAGAAGAAAACGGATGGACGGACAGACTTTTTGGTAGTTTTTGCAGAGGAACTCTGGTGAATATATGTTTTCAGTAGTTTTTGTTGAAAAATAGCCAAGTCACTTAACCTTGAAGAACCTTATAATTTCCTACATTTTTTGTGTGGACAGCACATTTGAAGTAAATACTCAAAATTTTATTTTTCAAGTAGTTTTTTTAAATATTTTTAATAGAATTTTATTATTTTATTTTATTTTTTGTGTGACCGTACTGCTGAAACGCTTTTATTTAAATAGGTATCAGTGACTCAAAATTTTGTTGCACAATTTCTAAAATTCCAAAGTGCACAAGCTAATCTTAAAGCACAAATCTGTCTGTGTAGTCCTTCACCTGCAGATCCTTTCTTCCACTTTTACTAAAGTATCTCTCTCTTTTTTGTCTGGGATTGAACCACCAATGTGCCACAGCAAATTCAAATCTTATTATAAACTGCAATATATTGAATAAAGACAACAAACTGATTAATTTAACATATTTCAAACCTTGACCCTATTGACTTAGCCTTGTAGTTTCTGTGAGGGGTTTAAAATCTTAATTCCACCTTGTCAAAATAGTTGTGTAGACCCTCTGGATCAACAGTCTCTCCAGAGACAATAATTTTCACCAACTATTAACTACACAAGTTGTAGTTACAAGAAAATTTGACTGCTAAGGGTAAAAATCCAAAGTGTTACCTCACAGGCCTTAGACATGTTTGGTGGGACTGTTGGCTAATTGTGTAAGTCAAAAGTTGAGGTAAAAAGTAACCATAATAAAAGAGTGAAACATACATGTAATTTTATTTTCACGTTTTGCACCTTCTGGAGACCCATTTAGAAGCTTTAAAAAGACATTTACCTGAATGACCCCTCCTCCACGGCCTTGCGTCCCGGCTATAAAACAGTCGGGCAGCTGCAGCATCTTTCCCAGCCAATCTAACATCACTGTCTCCAGCTCGGTGCAGGCTGGGCTGGCAGCCTGAAAATACAACAAGCAACATTCAGACAAATGTCTCAGTTTGACACTTCAACAAATAAAACAATAAACACAGAACAAGAGCCGTGTTCGTGTATTTGTTACCCAGGAAAATCCAATGCAGCCGATGGCACTACATAACACATCAGCCAGCATGGCAGGGAAGGAAGAAGCTGCTGGAAAATAAGCAAAGAATCGGGGGCTGTGCCAGTGGGTGACCTGGGAAAGATAAATAATAACCCAAAAATAAATATTTAAATTAGACCCATATCCAGCATGTATTTCTAATATGATATTGTCATATATATTTTAAAAATATTAAACTTAAAGGAAAGAAAATGCCCTATTTACAGCAGCACTGTCACACTAACTGAGGAATATTACTTGAACAGAGCAAATGTCTACAAATATCAAAGCTAAAAATACATATTTTCTTTAATAACAGAAGCTTGTGGCTAACAACAATGAAACATTGTTTTTTTATTTCATTCAAAGCATCTAGAATTTGTCTAATTTATTTTTTCAATCTAAATAATGTATGCATTTTTTTATATAGTGTGTGGATTGAAAAACCGAAAGATCTGGTGTCACCTCACCCCAGGCATTATGACCCTCTCTACGTCTTGCATTATTTCGTCAAACCCCTCAGGCTCAAGTGGAGCCTCGGTGGGGATTAACTGACGGAGATACCCTGGTTCCAGGTCAGGGTAAACAGGTCGCTCCTCTATCTTTTCCAAGTAGTCAGCCACGTAGTCAACCATCTCTTTGCCTCTGCGTCGAAATTCTGCAACATCCATGATTTGGCTGGAAAACAACACAGGGATCTGGGTTAGACATTGTGCTGTTTATGTTTTATCAGACTGCAAGGGATTTTTTAAACATCTAATGGTGCGTTCACACCGAACGCGATTTCAGCGTCAAAATCGCAGCCAACGCTGAAGTTTGAAGCTTGTGCACTTTGAGGTCAGACGCAGGACAACTGCGCTGCACGGCGACAGCCGCCCCGCCCCTCCCTCCTCTGTGGGGCTGTTTAATGTCGGACGAGGAAGTGGCTTTGCTTTATTTACAGAGAGCCAGAGCATGTCACGTTCATCAGATAATTAATTCATAATTAATTCACCAGATAATTCAGAGAAGAGGTTCACAGCTCACTTTCAGGACTATTTTTCCAGTCTGATGAGTCGCTGCCACGCATTGCTGCGGATCAGGACACGACTGCAGCACTCATTTCAGCTAAAGAGCAGGAGCTCTGTCTGTTTCAGGTTAGTGGACATCATTCAGTAAACTGTCCCGTCGGGAAATATGTCACTACGTCACACAGTGGAGTCTCTCTGATTGGTTGACGCGGCGCGTCGAGCTGCAAAAGTTCAGATTTTCTAACTTCAGCGATTTGAGCCTCAGCGCGTCGAACGCTCAGATCGTTCAAATCGCGCTGCTCTAATTACGCTTGAGGCGCCGCAGCACTTCCCGACGTTGCTTGAAGCGCGTCCACCATAGACTTTGAATGTAAACCTGCTGCTCCTGACGCTGAAATCGCGTTCGGTGTGAACGCACCATAAGTATTCAAGGCAGAAAGAAATAGTTACTAGAAATCCTTGACGGATCGTATTTCACCCGAAGCTTTGCATTCCAAAGTTTTGAAAAAAGACCTCACAAGATTTGTATTGATGTAAATCTAATAATTATTTCCTATAGATTTCATATACCTTACTTGTCAAATTTTACGGATTGTCCATAAACTACAAGGATTTCTGACCATTTTTCTTGACTACAGACACACAGAGAGTCTTGTGGATTTTTCAAAAACTCAGCTTTAAAGGTATTTTATCTAGGTATGTCATGGTGATGTATTTCAGAGCCTCCTGCTGCGGGGGGCATGAGAATGGGCTCGCTACAGATGTGACATTTGCAAAGATTTTGAATGGCTCCTTATAATGAACTATAGGAAATAAGTTGTAAAGAACTGCTTGTAGGTTGTTGTTGTTTTTTTTACTCCTTGTAAATCTTTATTTTTCACCCTTAACCACAATGACAATCGTCTCACCAGGACCAAAAATATTGAAAGTAGTTTATTTTTTTTAAATTGCAAAACACTGGTTAGATTTACTTCTGAAAAAATAAGGAAATAGATCACTTTTTTGTGTTTCAGGTATGTGTGGAGTTTATATTTATGTCTCGGGTAATTCCACAAATATAGTTCACTTTAAGGCCATAAATTCTTTTTCTTATCTTTATATTCTCATAGCGGGGAGTTTTCTGGATTGGGCTGAGTGTATTTCCATCATAGAAATTCAAATTCAATGTAATATTTATGTTGTTATAAATGTAGTTTGTGTGAGAGTAATACATTTTTCTGTGAATTTTATAGATTTCTGTAGGTTAGTATACAGATAGACATTCAAAGTGGTTGATATGTATGGTTTTACTAAAATCTGTTCTCTGGTTTTTAAGTTATTTGGCTAAAAAGTAGACAAACAAACCAAGGCACACTGTTATATTTACACACAGATTCACACACACACACACACACACACACACACACACACACACACACACACACACACACACACACACATATTCGGACACAGACGGTCTAGTACAGCTATCTTTTTGATGACATTGCATTGACATTATTAATTTCTACAGCCTAACCCTGACCCTTTATCCTAAACCTAATCTCAGAGGTGACCCTAAATCTAACCTAGACTCAATTCATACCTTCGTCCTAAACCGATCCCCCAACCCGCCAGTGGCATTTCCCCTCGTGGGGACTAGGCTTAGGTCACCATAAGTACTAGGTGGTCCCCATAAGTAGGGGTGTATGCCAAAATGGGAACACCCACACACACACATATGTCCTAGTACTTGCTTCAAACGGAGGACTTTGTATTGCCTTCTATCATTTCTGAAACTGCATTTAAGCCTAATCCCAGTAATTCTCCCTAACCAAAACCATTACTAGTTTATCCCTAATCCTAACCTTAATCAAAACTTAATTCACACCATACCTCTAAACCTAACTAGTAGAGCACAGTAGAAGTGTGAAAAAAGTGAGGACTGGGAAAATGTCCTCACTTGCAAAAAATGTCCTCACTTTGTTGGTTAAAAATGTGATGGTCCTCACTCTATAGCAGAAACAGTTACACACACACACACGTTTGCACAACTATGCAATTGGGGACATTCCATTGACTTCCTTTACATTTCTACAGCCTAACCCTGACCAAAAACCCTAAGGCTAACCTCACCTGACCCTAAAACTAACCTAAACTCAATTCACACCTTGGTCCTAAACCCAACCCCCAACCCACCAATGGCATTTAAACCAAATGGGGACTCGACTTTTGTCCCCAAATGCACCAGTTGTCCCCAAATGCACCAGTTGTCCCCAAATGTAGGTAATTTGTCTTGAAATTGCCCCAAATTTCACCAAAGCCGACCCCCCCCCCCACACACACACACACACACACACACAGACATAGGCAGTCACATTATCGCACGTCATTTTTTAAAAAACACACATTAACTTGCAAGATTAACCTTTGGTCTAATGGCAGTTCTGAGATTGACCATTATCAGTCATTCATCATTAGAATTTTAACCAGCTTTTAAACACCAAAAAGGGCTTTTGAAGCATCTCAGTCCTTGAATCTGATGAGTAAATCTACCTCTGCTGGAACCTATCAGTATTCAGTGTAGAAATTTATTTATTTATTTATTTATTTATTTATTTATTTATTTATTTATTTATTTATTTATTTTTGCACAGTTCCTAAATATTAAAAAAAAACACTCAAATCAGTTGAAAGGCATTGATGTTTTTAGTCTTTATGATTCTCACACCGAAAACACACATCTTGGGTAGATTTGGAACAACAAACACAAACTGTTGATTTAAGTGATTCATAGTCAATCAAACTCATATTTGATTACATTTTTAATTTCCCAAAATATAAGTCAGTGCTGAAATTAAATCATGTGGCAATTAATTAAAGCACACAAACACATCTTTCATTTAACATGAGTGACATGTCTCTTATCTAAATTAGCAGTAAGACAGGTGATTTCCTGTGTGTAAATTAATATAAAGATTATTATTTTTTGTGCAAACAGATTGCTGCTTGTCAATTTTTATAAGTGTGTACATTTTAAATTAAAGCATGGACTGTTGACCCTTTTACTTAGCTTCATAGATTGGGTTTTTGTTCTCTAGGAATAGGTGTTGACAGAAGACCTTTAAAAAATGTACGTCTCATTTACGAGAAATTGTCTTTGTAATCTTTAAAAAACTGAATCAATGTTTCAATTTAAAGTTTTGTAATCACACAAATAGCCATCTGACATAACAGAAAATGTTTATAATACATGTCAAATACAAACCAGGATCAAACTATTTGCTAAAAGATCATTTGCATTCCCATAATAATAAAATCAGACTGAGGTTTGAACTAAAGCTCGTACAAATCTGTTACCCTGCCTGTTCAAATAGTACAAGGTGAACGTTGCCCCTTGTTTTTTTTTACAACTGCCTTATCATTCAACAAGTGTTACAGTGCATGTCGTTTATTTTCTATGCTGACAAGCAGAGGTCTTATCCCAAGATTTATCTCAAATAGGATTAGACATGCTGTATGGATGTGTGTGCGTGTTTGTGTGTGTGTGTGTGTGTGTGTGTGTATATACTCACACTCACGGTTTGAGTTCAGAGCTTCAACAGCGTTGTTTGGACAGTGGTTCCTCGTCTCCTCTGTTGCGTCCACAAGCAAGACAAACAGACGACCAGGCACGTGTGGAGTGTGTTGGTGTGTGCAGGACAGGAGACATTTGCTCCTTTTATCTTGCCTCCTACCACTCCCCCCACCCCCACCTACCCGCGGGAGGCCAGCCAATGGGTAAAGGGCTCATGGCCAGCGCAAGGTGAAGCTGATTCATGAGGACTTAAAGCTGTGAATGAATGAGAACGAATGTTAAAACATCCTTTTAGAGTAAACAAATAAATAAATAAATGTATCAATCCATCATCCATACCCGCTTCCTCTTTTCAGGGTCATGGGTGTCACTGGTGCCCCTATCCAGCAGTCACTGTACACACTGGACAGGTCGAATATTAAAGGTATGTAAGTTATGCAACTATATAAAGACAGGAGGCCAATTTAAAGCCAAGTTAGTGTTAAGAGTGGTCAATACAAAGTCCCACAGTCAAAGTGAAAGACTCTACAAGGCTATGAAGAACAGCAGTGCTTAGACACTGTGGGTCTACCAGATCCAGAATGACCAACAGGTGATGAGTAATCAACCAGACATGATGGTGGACAATTCAATTCAATTCAAAAATACTTTATTGATCCCAGAGGGAAATTAGGTATTGATCCCAGAGGGAAATTAAGTAATCAAACAGCAGAAGAAGGAAGTGGTGATAAATGTAGCAATCCCAAAAGACTGTATCAACAGAAAGAAGGAGCACAAGGAGCTGGAGAAATATCAAGGGCTGAAAGAGAAAAGAAAGATGTTGTGGAAAGTCCATCAGTAATCCCAGAGGTCACTGGACCACTCTGTGCTGTGACCCCCTAACTTGAAGTTCACATGGACTGAAACCAATTGGAATTGGGAGTCAAAGGCAGGACAACCAGCATCCTCTCTTTTTTATTTAGTCCAGTAAAATGTTAAGGTTGTCAATAATGAATTATTGGATGTTTTAACCACTAGACACCTACCCAAGGAAGGCCCTGCTGAGGTGTCAGTTTGTGCCCTTTGGTCGACCGAGTTTTTATTGGTTATTGTTTGAATGAAGAAGTACATGGTATCAGGCTAGAACTAGTTTGCTTGTTCATGTCAGAACTGACATATACTGTATATTTCAGTACAATTTTTAAAACCATTTTAAAGAATGTCATACTGATACATGAAAAACAATAGCATTTTCTAAAGCTATACAAAGATTAAGAACCACTGGTATGTGCTAAAGTAATAGTAATACAGAAGAAGGTGCAGAGAAGATATACAGTAAATAAAGTTTTAATATGACTGCACACCTTTTCTCAGTCTTTGAAAGATCTCTTCTTCTTTCCTAATTTTAACGAAAGTAATTAATGTTGCAGAAGATCTGCTGCAGTTTTGTGTAAAGCATTTTGGGGAAAAGAGGGCTCCATTTTAAAACGTGTGACTAAGCCATCAGAAAACAACTGTTCATGTTTAACTGAAATTGTATGTTTTTATCCTCTATGATAAATTTTATAATTTATTTTACTCACTATTAACTGTTATTTAATCAGGCAAATCCGAGATCACAAATCTCCTTTGCAAAGGCGGTTAGGGTAAATAATAATAAATAACCTTATTGTTGCAAAGCATAATGATGGCATCGGTTACAGAAGAATGTCTAAACTTCTGAAGGTTCCAGTGAGCACTGTTGGGGCCATAATTCAGAAGTGGAAAGAACATTATTTCACCATAAACCGACCACGACCAGGTGCTCCTCACAAGATTTCTGACAGAGGAGTGAAAAGAATTATCAGAAGAGTTGTCCAAGAGCCAAGGACCACTTGTGGAGAGCTTCAGAAAGACCTGGAATTAGCAGGTACGATTGTTTCAAAGAAAACAATAAGTAATGCACTGAACCACCATGGCCTGTATGCACGCTCACCACGCAAGACTCCACTGCTGAAGAAACAGCATGTTGAAGCTCCTTTAAAGTTTGCTGCACAACATTTAAACAAGCCTGTGTAATACTGGGAGAATATAGTCTGGTCAGATGAGACCAACATTGAACTGTTTGGATGCCAGAATACACATCATGTTTGGAGGTCAAATGGCACTGCACATCAGCCCAAAAACACCATACCAACAGTGAAGTTTGGAGGTGGGAACATCATGGCGCGGGGCTGTTTTTCAGCATATGGTACTGGCAAACTTCAAATAATTGAAGGAAGGATGAGTGGAAAAATGTACAGAGACATTCTTGATAAAAATCTGCTTCCATCTACCAGGATGATGAAGATGAAACGTGGCTGGACATTTCAGCAAGACAATGAGCCCAAACACAAAGCCAAGGAAACTCTCAGTTGGTTTCAGAGAAAGAAACTAAAGCTGCTGGAATGGCCCAGCCAATCACCTGACCTGAATCCAACAGAAAATCTATGGAAAGAACTAAAGATCAGAGTTCATAGAAGAGGTCCACGAAACCTTCAAGATTTGAAGACTGTTTGTGGAAGAATGGGCCAAAATCACACCTGAGCAATGCATGCCACTAGTTTCTCCATACAGGAGGTGTCTTGAAGCTGTCATTGACAACAAAGGCTTTTGTACAAAGTATTAGATAAATTTCAGTAAGTGTGTTCAATACTTTTTCCCTGTGCCATTCCACATTATTACAAATAACTTCATTTCTGGACATTTATGGTTTGATTTCTTGTATGTAAGGATCACTTGGGTTGTTACCGACATCTGGTGAAAATTTCACGTCATTAGCACCTCTAGTAATATATTTACTGAGAAAAATGTTGACGTGTTCAATACTTATTTTACCCGCTGTATTTAACTTTGCTCCATGACTGTTGAAGAGCTGTCTTCTGTTACAACATATCATAAAGACTGGGTCTGGTTTGCTGTATATTTACTGTGGCAGAGTGCAAATCTGCAGACATGTTAATGTTTAGTCATCTACTTTGTGCCAAAAAAAAAAAAAAAACACTTTAGGCTTGAAAATGTCACGTTTGCATGACTGATAATCCAAAGTGAATGACACCCTGATTGGGTCAGAGGGTTTTAGTGTATGTACTGCCTCCGTCACTAATGTGAGCACTAACCAACACACACGTTAAAGTCACACTGTAAAAATCACACAATATTGACACATAAGACGAATGCTATTATTAAATCATTTTGTATGTCCAAGGAATAAAATATGTTCAGCTCTAGTGTTTGTTGTAGCATTGCTCCATCTAGTGGACAATATAAAGCTATTTTTCTGTTAAATTTTACAGCCTAAATCATGTTGTATTTTGGTCAGAAGAGAACGAACATTTAACCTGTAGCTAATCAGTGCAAATGCAGACTTTATTGTAAAACTGTTGAAATATATTCTGTAATCCCATTAGCAGGTGTATCAAAAGCTTTCCTGAATGAAGACACTAATGTTATTTTTAAATCAGTGTTTACTTTCATTCAAATCAACACATAAACATTCTCATTCCCACTTCTGATTTTTTTCTGTTTTACAAAAAAACAAAACAAAAAAACAACAAAGAACAAGTAAATGATAGAAGTTATCCAACAGTTTACAGATTGAAGCAACGTTTTTTATAGATACAGAATTTTCTTAACATAAGACAAGTTACTGTAAAATAATACCTCCTGGCATACAACAAATATTCATTTTTAAAATATTTAATAACTACCGTATATCTTTTTAAGTGGGGTTATGTGGGGAGGCTGTAAACAATTAACATATAACCTGCTGCAGAAAGCTGCTGCCTTGTGTTATAGTTGTGTTTTTAGTTTTAGTTTTATTTGACTCTCTCTTGGTTTCTTATATTTCTGCATATTTTATGTTTTCTACAGTAATCATGTTTTTTCTGTATATGTTCCCAATAATAAATAACATTTTATTCAATCCAGTGTCCAAATCTGAAATGTGTTATGACTGTTTCCTCTCCTCTGTTTTTTTCCAGAGCTCCACATTTCTCCTGTTTTCCATTTTATTCTTTAAAATCAACCTTTTCTTTGTAATTGTTTTTATTTTTTTATTGAAATTTTATTTTTTGCTATTTTCTCTCATTTTCTACTTTTGATGCTCTAGTTCTGTTTTACTGAATTTCAGCTATGCTTTTTTGGTAGCCTTTCTTGCTGCTTTGTCTGCTATTTCCATTCCCATTATTCCGACATGTGCTGGTTTACATACAAATGATACTACCCATCGTTTTAATCCTGTACAGTGTTTATTGTATTTCTATTAAGATATCTGGTCTTTTTTCTGAACAATTATTGTTTAAACTGAGTAATGAAGAGCTGGAAACTAAACAAATTATTGATCAAAGTGTTTAATTATCCTCAATCCATTGAACAATGAGCAGTATTGCAATCATTTCTCCTGTGTATTTTGACAATTTGTTATTGATCATTTTCCCTACTTTCACTCCAAACTCTGATATGATGAATTTAGGATTCTTGTCTCTGTGCTCCCTTTGTCACATCCTTATTTTACCCACGGTCAGCCTCTCAGTACTTTTTCAATCAATCAGCCATCCACACCTGCTGTCACTTTTTAATCAACCCAGTTGACTCCCATGTCTCATCAGTCCCACTCCAGTGTCTAACTAACCACTTTCACGTCAGCAGATCCTTATTTTTGACACACTTTGAATTGCCCTGTTATTTCACCCTTAACAGTTGGTCATCTTTGTGTCATCCCCAGTTTTGTAAGTTTTGCTGCCTCTCCAGACTTTTGTTTTTATTTATTATTATAATCCTTTTAAGTTTATCTTTCAATCCTCATGTCGTCTGCATTCTGGATTGTACCACACCACCCTTAAGCTATATAAACAACCTCATTAAGAAGCAAAAGTTTAATTTTGACCAAGTTTGAGAACTATTGACTATTCAGAGTAGGGCCAAGAACAAATTGAACATTTTAAATGACTTCAATTTCATACTGTACATTTGATAACATCTTTATAAAATCTTTGTACAACTTTCCATTTTTTAACGAAGACTTATTCCAGCAGAAAACATATTTCTGAACCAGAAGCACTACTGTGTTTGTAAACAACCATGTAGTGGGCAACTGATAGTGATGTAAGGAGTGTGGTTGTGTACAATGTAAAGGTTTATGAAATAATTTTTGCATAGACTTCAATCACATCTTTGAGGCTGGAGTTGATTTAAGAAAACCACAATGGTCTTGGCTCTACTCAGACTAGCCACTAGCTCAGGTCCATTCAACAGACAGTTAAAATTACAAACAGTTGATAAAACTATGAAGGTGAAAAAAAATTTGGTTTTTAAATTTGGCAAGTCAGAAATGCCAAAATATTATTTGTATCAAATAGGAGGCATAATGTGTACTTTTTTGTTTTTGATACAGTTTAATTATCACTTCTTTTATAGGGTTCTGTATGTTGTATTCGTGATTAAATACAGCTAAATAAACAATTTCGAAGTTAACCGATCTTTGTAATACTTGGTTTGTTTAATAACTTTAATTGCTGGATGTTCGGCCCCTGAGCTGTTGACTGTTGACCTACAGTAACTGTGCCCCCCTGAGCAATTTAGTTGAATAGCCCTGCTCCAGCTCATCAGTTCAGTCCAAATTCACCTTTGTTTTTTCAAACTGTGATCGTCATTGGAGTCATCTACAACAGGTAAGACACTGACTTTTCATAAACTTTACACAGAACCCCACTTTAGAATATTTAATTACTGTCAAGATGAAGCAAACTAACAGGTTTTTTTTTTTATTAGAGGGAACAGTTTCTCTCACTTATTCATTATTTGCTGAAACACACTTAATTTTCAAGTTTAATATGGCTGTGTGTGTACTTGTTTCTGCTACAAAGTGAGGACCGTCAAACATTTTCAACCAACAAAGTTAAGACATTTCTGTGGTCCTCACTTCTACTGTGGTCTAGTAGTTATGTTTAGAGTTATGGTGTGAATTAAGTTTTGGTTCAGTTTAGAGAAAATGGGTTAGGCATAAATTCATTTACAAAAATGAATGGAAATCAATATAGATAATATACACTGAACAAAAATGTAAACGCCCCATGTCAAATAGTGTTTCCATGTGGAGTTAACTGTAAATGAGCATTTGCTGATATTTCATTGCACAAAATTAATATTTCTCTTGATTTGTGTATAATTTTTAATCCAACTTTCTGTCAGGAAGCATTACTCAGTGAGTTGTTTTTTTTTTGTTTTCTTACTCAGTGCATGAGTGGGGCACGTTCAGTGGGTGATCAGACAAAATGAGCAACAGCTGGATAATCTTTGGACTGGTGACAATAAAAAGCCACCCCAAAATGTACAATTTTGTCACAAGTCACAATGTCTCATATGTCGCAAGTTATAGAGCATCTTTGGGATGTTCTGGATAGGCATGTCTGAGAACGTGTTACAGTTCCAGGCAATGTGGGTCAGCTCCGCGTGGCACTCCAGGAGGAATGATATAACATTCTATAGGCCACCATAGACAATCTGATCAACTCCAGGTGAAGTTGTGTTGCTCTGAGATGCAGCTGGAGGACACAAAAGATACTGAAAAATCTTATTCCTCAACCTGACCTCTGTCATGTTCAAAGGACTGTCAATCATCTTCAAATGGCCATACCACAATGTTATCAAAGCCAATATGATGATCAGTAATTACTGAAAATATATTTTGAGTTTCTCTATATATTGCGTAACCCAAATGTTCATAAAACTCTTATATCTGACATGGGGCGTTTATATTGTTCAGTGTAGAGGATGTGTGTGTGTGTGTGTGTGTGTGTGTGTGTGTGTGTGTATGTGTGGGTTCAGCTTTGGTGACATTTGGGGGCAATTTTAAGACAAAAGTCCTACATTTGGGGACAACTAGTACATTTGGGGACAAAAGTCAAGTCCGCATTTGGTTTAAATGCCATTGGTGGGTTGGGGGTTGGGTTTAGGACCAAGGTATGAATTGAGTTTAGATTAGTTTTAGGGTCAGGTGAGGTTAGCCTTAGGGTTTGTGGTCAGGGTTAGGCTGTAGAAATGTAATGAAAGTCAATGGAATGTCCCCAATTAGATAGCTGTGCAAACTTGTGTGTGTGCGCAAGTCCTTGCTTTTCCCCCATAAACAAACTAGCCTTCAACAATTAAGACTCCCCTAGATAAAGCTCATCTAACTTTTTACGGATGCATTTTTAACGCACATTTAGAAAGTCGTGACTTTTTATGAACTTTAAATACGTTTTCATGTTTTGGCTCCATTCTGTTCTCCTATAATGACAATCCTGAATCTGCACGTTTGAGCCCAAGTTGCATAAAACAATCGCAAACCTCATTCAGGTGACTTTACCTGTTGTGGCGAGCCCTGAAGAAGAAAGCAGCCAAAAAACCTCCTCCCAACCCCCACAAACGTTCTGCTGTAACGCCACACAGTGTGTCTGATTAAATGTGTCCATTCTAACTTTAGGTGATACGGGGAGAGAAAAAAAGCACAGCAAATAAAACATGAGGTTAAAAATCTATTTACTTACATTAGCTTTGGGAAACCCTGATATCTCTCGTCAGTTTCACATTTAACCTGTCCTCAATCAAAATGACAGAGTTAAAACTACAACAGTCAATGTGTTTTAAACGCCACTTCATAAGAAGTGTGGAACAATTATTGGTAATATTCTTTTCTTTACACTTGAAACTTAAAAAAAAATCAACGTAGGTTCTGTCATTACAATTATAACTGCCACATTGATTTCAAGGTAATGACAAGATAAACAATATAGAACAGCGCTGAAAAAAAAAATCTAAAAATTTTCAAGTAATCAGTTAGATAAATAAATACATTGTGATGCATTATTAAAAAAATAAAACAAACAAAAGATGTCATTGTATGTTAGATAAATAATTGTAACCGTGCACATAAAGTCAATATAGTGCTGGTATTCTGTATTTCAGATGATAAACGCCTTTTAGCAACCTGCTGGTTGATAAAAGATGGCTGTCCCTGTGTGTGGGAAAATACAGTTTCAAATTATCTGCTGGCTGGTCAGTTAAACGTAGCAACCACAAAAACCCTGGACTCAAAATCAAATCAAGAAATTTCAGGTGTACAAATAAAAAGCAACAACAAACAAAGAAACAAAGAAAAAATGCTGCTATACATGATGAGACATTTCACAGCAGGGTATTTTGAACACTGTCAGTGGACAAAGATGAGAAATAAAGAAGAAAACATCCTGCATGAACTTACATCTCCCTATAATTTGGGTTTTTTTCTAGTTCAGTTCCTTCTTGTCAGACCGAACGAGTGGAAATAACATTTCTTTTCATACGGAGCAAAAACTAATCTCATTCTAATCCTCCTTTCACTCTAATAACAGTGAATTATTATGGTCTTGGCCAATCCCAAAATAAAATTCAATTACAAACATATTTTCTGGACATTTTCAACCTATCTTAAAAAAACAAACAAACAGCAAGTAAACAGTGTTTCAACTTCAACGTATTATTTCAGGTAAATATGATGTTTTTTTTTTGTATCTGGTTATTTCTAAAAGCTTCCTTCTTAGAAGCATAACTGACTCTGTAATATAAAAGCAATAATTCTGATCTTTTGAAGTGATCTGCAATAATGTTATAACAAGCAGTATCTTACCTGCTGTAGACAGCTCTTTTAATAACATGAGTGGAGAAATCTAGTTTCATTCTGGCTAAACCAGGGGTCTGCAACCTTTATGACCAAAAGAGCCATTTCTGATATGTCGCACTAATAAAATGTGTCCAGAGCCAGAAAACAAGCTACACCTCTGATTATAAACTGGTGGTCCATGGGCCTTTTCGAGGCCTTTTTGAGAAACTTTACGGCCAGTGGAGGTGACATTGTAAAACTAAAAAATGTTGTGAATTTTATTATTTATTATTATTTTTACACATCAGGACAAATGAAAAGATGTATGTATGCATATAGTTTATACCGAATTTCATAAAAACTAGTACAACTGAGCTTTTCAGATATAATTTTTTTCCTAATTCTTGTTATTATGTAGTCTTCAAATTCTTTAAAGGTAATTCTGATGGATTTGAGAGAAATATCATATAAAGAAGATTATTCAAATAAACAACAGGTTAGCGTGAGCTAACGTGTTTTACATTTTGTATTATTGATGACACATTTGCATACAAATATGATTTCATTGTGAGTATGAAAAACAAAAACAAAATTCTGTTATGTTTGGTCATGTTATGGACTAATTATCTATCTGTGTCACTTGTTCAATGTTAATCTGTGTTGGCCCAGACAACAGGACTCCGCAACGGACTGACCTCTCTTGTTTGATAAGACACTCTTTGAGCTGGGAGCCCTGTGATAGGCTGGAAATATATTAGGCGATCTGTGATTGGTTATAAGCACATCATATGATGTTATCATGGTGTATATTATTGGCTGTGTCCGCTGACGTGTCAGCGACAAGCCGACAGGGCTTCCTGATTGAGTCCTGTTTGCCTGTTGCTCAGAATTAAATCATTTATGACGACCATACACGCAGACTTTTCTGGCATTATTCCAACGTGTTTCTGCTTTCATGCGACGACAGAAATTGGCGTTGTCGGCAGGATTTTCAAAAAGCCAAAGTAGAGGGACCAAAGAACCACAGGTTGCAGAACTCTGGGCTAAACAGATGAGCTAGCAGCTAATCTGAGTGGGGCCATAACTCATCTCAAACATTTTAGTGTTTTCATTGCTGCGAATTTTGCATAACGTGGAAATAATATGACCATTTCACATAAAGTGAAATGGATGGTTGGGTTAAGGTTTATACTGACTAACCGCTAATAGATACTTGAAAGAGCTATCCACTCAGACTAGCCGTTAGCTCGTCAATCCTGTTTGAATTAAACCATTTCTCTAAACTGAGATTGTTCAAAAAGCCATCTACAACAGGTAAGATATTGTTTGTAACCTTCTCATTGAATACTTCAAAAAACATGGACTATCCCTTTAACCACTGAAGAGGTCCATGGGGTAGTAAATATATTCTGCACATATCTATGAGTACTAGAAATAAAAAAGGCCACATCATGTTAAATGTACTGCTTCCTAAGTTCTTTTTACAAACAAGGGGATGTTTGTCGGTCATTGTTTAGGAGGTAGAAGACAATTTGTGCCATATGTGACAAAAGGTCAGTGACTAATGTAGATCACATGAGCTGGAGCATTCAGTTTGATCGTGTCTGCTTTGATTTCCACTTGTGGCTATGACTCCCTCTGAGGCATGAAGAATCAGACCCTGTTCCACATAAACTTCCTGTCTGTTCCTCCAGCTTATTTTAACCTAAACGTTTCAATTAACACATCGTTTCCAAGAGGGGTTGCCAGGAACACACTTTAGGGAGATGAAGTGTTAAACAGAATAATGAGAATTATAATGAATAACGAGTGATTTGTTGTGCGAGTCACAAAGGAAAGTAGCAAATATTCAGACTGAAAGAAAGGAAGAGTTAAACGAATGCATCGTTGAGAAAAGAAAGCTTGAGTGAATTCATATCTAATAGAGTGAAAACATTAAAAAAGTTACTTTTTTCTTTCTTTTAAACTCAAATCAAGACTTTCTGATGCATTTGAATCTGTTCCATGGTAAATTCCGGACGTGTAGATGCAAGCTTTAAATGGTAAAATGTGACGGCACCGTGTGGGTTAAGTAATGCACCAGGAGAGCTGTCGCACACCATCCAAGGCCACGCCCACCTCGTTGAGCGCGAACCGACAGAAAATAAAACTGATTTTCTTCTTTTACAGAGTGAGAAACGATTTCGGAGAGGTCCACGTGAAAGATTCAACCGTCCTGCCGATTGTCCGCTTGAGGAGGAATAAAGTCTTTGCGAGACTCCAAAAGCCTCGAGGTCCCATCGTGCCATTATCGGTGACAGAAGGTGTCGTGGAGGAATTTGCAAACAGCGTTCAGACACGTGGCAGTGTTTGTTTCGTTCATCGTCTCTGTAATGGAAAGAGCTTCCCCGAGCAAGTTGTGCATCAGTTTCCTCAAAACCTCCATGCAAATCACAACAAATCCAACCGGGCAGCAGTCTCCAAAAGACTCACGGTAAAATAAAATAAAATAAAATAAAATAAAATAAAATAAAATAAAATAAAATAAAATAAAATAAAAAAGACAACAATCAAACATCAGTCAATTCACCAGCTTCTTGGAAAGAGCAAAACAAACAGAGTGCGTCCCCCGTTGTGTTTGTTTCAGGCAGAGTCAGGTCAAGTGTCCGAGGGGAGACGAGGTCAGACGGTCCGAAGACGTCATAAGGCCACGACGGTGCACGGGTGTTTGAGTTTACAAGGCAGGACCCCTCTGTTGAGCTGGTAGAACTCCACCAGCTGAATCAGGTCGGTGAATTTGGTTACACCATCGTCGAGGCTGAAGAAGACCTGGCCGTCCTCTTCACACTGGCATCGTTAAGAAGTCCACACCAAAAGGGACACACACACACACAAAAAGAGTTTATTAGAAGGAAAACATGCTTGAAAAACAGCCACAATAATATAACAGACAGCTAAAATCTTTTGATGTAGAACAAATAATCAGAGGTGTTTAGTAACAAAGTACGTTTACCTTGTTACTGTACTTCTTACCATGTTTTATTTAGTTACATTCGAAACGTAAAAAACATAATTTTACATATTTTAGAATTTAATACCTCATAACACGCTACAAATATGAATATAACCAGTACTCTCCATGAAACGTGTTGTTCATGCACTCTAAAAATTGCAGCGTTGCATTTACTTAAGTTCTGTCAACTGGTTCACTAAACCGAGTTGAGCAAATTGAGCAATTTTACACTCTTTACATTTACTTAACTCTTTTAATGGAACCATTTGAGTTGGTCAAGTAAATTTATTTTACTTTCTCGATTATTGTGAGCAGTTTTATGACTTATTTTACTTGTCAGTGAAATTCATTTTTACCAAAATCCTTTTCTGTTCAGGTATATTTACTTTTACGTAGTTAACATTTTCAAGTACTTTATACTCCTCTGCAAATAATATTGTAGGGCAGTGTCTCACTGGACTGCAGCTGTTGGAGACTAGAAGGCAACACAAAATAAAAAAACACGCAAATTTTCTGTTGCAGTCTCACTGAGTGTTTGCTATCAAGTTAGCAGCAAGCTAAAAAAAAGGGCGTGCAATTTTGTGCAAGGCTCTCTAAACTGTATTGTTGGCCGCATCCATTATTTTGATGGTCACATCCACATCGAGCCTGTTGCTGCTCACGTTGTAATGCAGCTGTAACCCCTGCAAACATTTGAAGATGTTTTGGAGATTTCTTTTTTTGCAAAGGCTGTTGCCAGCTAGTCTCAGCCCTGTGAGATACTACACCTATCTGCTGCAGATAGCCCTTTGAGCGACCTCAATTTGAAGAAATACAGTTTAAATCAGACCAAATTATAAGCTAATGGCTTCAACCCTGTTCCTCATGACCCAGTGTCCTGCATGGTTTTATATGTCTCCCTGATGACCTTTTCCCTAGACCAAGAGCAAAGTGAACTGCTGCTATCTAAACAACTTTATTCTAAAAAAAAACCTTATGTTCATGCAAACTTTATTTTCTAAAGCATACATTGCTGCAAATTTTGCATTATGCTGTTATTTACGTAGAATAAATAGTTAAGAAATAGGTGGCAGCAGCAGGCTGTACCACCACAACTAGAGCCTGCAGGACTTCCACCAGGAAAAATGAGCTGGAATAACCATGTAATGCAAAACAATGTAAGATTTTGATGACTACGGATATTTTAGGACAGCAGCGATATACTTTGGTCTTGGCTCCCCTCAGACTAGCCCTTAGCTCATCAGTCTTCTCACATCTACACTCGACACTGAGTCCATTCAAAATCTTAGGCCAACAGGTGAGATATTTATTATTTATAGTGTTCACATCATTTCCACAGAACCCCACTTTTTAAAAAAAAAATTCTTTCCCCAAACACATGAATTACAAGCAGGGAATGCTTACCGGTAGTATCTGAAAATGTTTGATTTTCTGGTGATGGCACAACGTGAGAACATAAGCCTTGGGGTTACTCTGACTGACTCTCAGCAGAAACAACCTTCACAGCAGGAGAAAGGAGATGAGTCGGTGTGAGAAACGCAGAGTTAAAATACACACAGGAAGTTTGGGGAACGCGAGAACGACTTCGGCTGACTTACCCGTCCACCTGGCCCTGCTGGTGGATGATGCGATGGGACTCCTCTCTGGTGATTCTGCCGTAGAACCACAGCTGAGCTATGTGAATGACTGCGGAGAAGACAGAACGCAAGGTGTGAAAATACTTTTCTGAAACAAACGGCTAGAAATCCAACACAGCTTTAATTCTAAGAGTGTTTAGAATTACCCGAGCTTAGTGACGAGTGGTGTAAGGGACTGTGTGAACCTAACAAGTTCACTCTTGTTCTCTTCTGGAAGAGAAGCCACGGAGACAGGACAAAGCTTAAGAAATTGTCATCTTGTGGAGTTTTTAGGGGTTGTACGAGTGGGAACATGAAACCTGAAGCTGTGTCTCACCCGCCACACGAGTCCCTCCTCCATGGCAGCGCTCTGAGCTTCCACCGGGTTGTCGATCACCCTGCCTATCCTCCCGGAGAAATCCATCGCCACAAGGGAGTTTTCAGATACACTCCTCTAGGGGGAGCCAGAGACATACAATGGTCAGAATGAGGATTTGTGTTTCACACTTGCTACCAGTGTTTCTGCACAACGCTGTCGATGTGTCAAAGATTGCAAAAACAATGATTAAAAGTTGGGCACTAATCTGGATCCAGTAAAATAAACTCACCACAGGAGTTGAAAAGTGAGAGAGTAGGGTTTTTCTTTGTTGAGGGACCTTATAGTTCTGGTATAACACAATCCCATACTGTAGACAAAAAAATAAATAAACAAATAAATGGATTAAACAATGTTATCAAGCAAACTATCTTCAAATTAGGTAAATTTTGATATAACTTTCCTTAACTAGACTTTTGCAGCTATAAGATTTACGAGCTGCAGTGTGATTTAGTGAGAACTGTTCAAGCTGAGGGATTCAGACATTCTCAATGTTACCTTAAAGACTCTGAAAGCAGTCATCCAACAGGTTCGACTCTGCTCATCCTCTGCACACAACATCCTCAGCTCCTTCATTTCCCCCCGGCATTTATTGGGCTGCAAGTGAACAGTTTGCAGTTTTAAGAACAGATGTCCAATTTTTTACACGTTGCGCTGATAAATACACCGACCCTGTCATTTGGGTCTTTATTATTAGACCTAACACATTTATAATACATTGAAACATAAAAAGAGAATAAAACATTTAAAATAAATAAATAAATAAATCTGAATCTTCTTTCTCAACGTCTGTGACTGCTAAGAATTCACATTATTCAGATCATATTTTTTTCTTCTGTCAGTTTTTCAGCAATTTGTACTTGAAATATACAGTATTTATATTTAAATTTATATTTAGCTTTTCTCGCCATTTTTTCCCCTTCGAAAATGAACAATGTCTTCAACATCCCTAAAGCATTTTAAAATGTCCAGCAATTGTTATTGTCCATTTGTTGTAGTTCTGCATTGTTTCACTTCTTTGTGTTAATTTCAGCTTCCATCAGCATCAGTTTTGTTGATTTTAGCTTTTTTTAGCCATCCTGCTGACCGTTTCTGGTATTCTTCTGCTAAATGAAATTGTCCTTTCAGCTGCTTTCTGCTAATTTAAGCTATTTTCTGTTTATAGCTACTTTTTAGCTAATTACAGCTGATTTCACCTTTTTTGTGATCATTCAGCATTTTACTGCTTAATTCAGCAAATGTGCTCTTTCTGTTTCTTTCTGCTCATTTTAGCTATTCCAGCTACTTTTTTAGTTATTTTTAGGCTAGTTTCAGCTTTTTACCTATTTCAAAACAAATTGCAAGAACTTTTTATTTTTTTGTCTTTCGCTGATTTGAAAACTTACACTCTTATTTCCTCGTCTGCCTTAATTTTAACTTGCTTCATCTAATTTTAGCTTCTTTTTGCAAATTGTGGCTACTTTTTTAGCTCGTTTCAGATTTTTTGACTTTTTTGTCTATCCTTAAAGTGATTTTTCACTTTTGTTGTCCTACTTTCAGCAAAAGTCAACTGTTCAAATTAAACTGTTTTCCTATTAAACTTTTTCAACCTCTTCAGCAGATTTCAGCAAACAACTTTCAGCATTAAGCATTCACATTGCATTTTCACCGGAAATGCAATTTCTCTAATAATGTTTAAGATTAGTTTTATCACACACTTGCTAACCGAGACTCACCTTGATACAGAACTCGTAGTCTGTGGGCGCACTGTGATGCTTTTTGCCTGCGATGACAGAAAAGATGTTGCTGTCCTCCAGGTCTGCTAGTAACTGTAAATGTCTGGGCTCCTGGAGACAGAAATAATTAAGGAGTCAAAACATGAAAGGGCAAAGCAGCCCGAGGGTTTACTGACGTGTGCAGCGAGAAGAACATCAAAAACAGGATTATTCTCTGAAGATAATTAATCTGAAATAAGCTGTCTCCTCATAATGGGAGGGAAATGAACTTGCTGTCACCTTTGAGGTCCCTTTTGTTGAGCAGTATAACCCTGAGCGACGCAGGAACATGTAAACTTTCTTCCACGACTTCCGCCCCACATCCTTCATGTACAAGTAACCCTGGATTTCTGGACAGCTGCTGGTTGAAAGAAAGTTCTGAAAAAAAAAAAAGAAAAAGGGAATCAGAAATCATTTAAAATGCAATTATTCCACAAGAACAAAAAAAACTTTGCCTCAGGAAACATCTGAAGCCTATAATAGGCTCTTCATCAGTGTCTCAGCCAGTGACTGAAAACTGCAGCCGGCACCATCTGCAGAGGACTTACAGACAAGAGCCAATCACTTTGCAGTTCAGTTTCATTTCTAAACATTCACATTGCTACAGGAAGTGGATGGCTAAATCCACAATATGGCTCGTCTTTGCATCAGTTCTTTTGTTGGAAACAAAGCCAACGTCAATATATCCACATACATCGGGTAAAACCCGATAAAGTCTGCAGAAAGTGAATAGACAATAATTAATGTTTAACAATAGTAGCAATTATGTTAAACATTAATATGTACTATTTACATAGTTAATACAACTAGTTAAGTGAAGTGTTTAATGCTTTTTTGGCTATTTGTATGAATAAAGAAATTGACAATGACTTCAAAACAGAAAGCACCAAAACACATCAAAGCCAACATTACATTTTGTGCCCATAAAACAAATAAAGCACTAAAACTTGTGAAATCTTTTTGCAACTGCAGCTCATACCACTTTTGTTTCAAAGTATGCCCTTGAAAAATATCTGTCTAAAGAGCCTGAAAGCCCAACTCTGCGCCTTCACTTTCATCACAAAAAATGATCTGGGCACGTTTCCCCACAGCGGGAGCTCCTATAATATAGGGCCGGGGCTTAAAGTAAAGGGAAGAGGTGAGGTGAGATTTGGCCTTAAGCACTTGCTCTGCTTCACAACTTGAATCTCCTTACCCATGATGCCGATGGGTTCAGTAAGAGAAAAGGTCATTAAATCATTAAAACAGGTCGTTAAAATGAATAAAAATGGGTTTTGGACACATTTTGGAGCAAATGATTCCTCTCAGGCCACCAGACTTTGAATTTGGTTTATTTCTGATATTATGTCACCAATGTGGCATATTAAAAAAAATACTTTGGCTGGTATTGCTACTACTGCAGAGACAAAAATGAGACCCATGTTTTACTGCATTACCCGTCACATAAGATGAGAAGCCCTTCAGGTGCAGAAAGTGAGGCCTGTCTGCAGATATACAGCAACCCAGACTTGGGATAGGCAGTGATTTTCCAGTAGCCAAAGCTTAGTTAAAAATGGGAAAATTAGAAATAATGCCACTATTATTACTATTTTTACTTTTACATTGGCACATGGTGGTGATGATCCAAGTTGTTTCCTAACAGTGCTTTTCCAGTCAGGGTGCTTTTTATTTCGTTAACACCTACCGCCCACTCCACGTTCCACAACAACAACAAAAAGAAAACCGAAACAACTCAGAGCGTCTCCGCCATCAATTTATGCCATCATAGTTTATTTTGAAAGCATGATTACGTGGAAACTTTGATCATAGGTGAGCTCAGCTTTCCAGTCAGAATAATTACACCTCCCTCTCCGTTAAGTCATTGAGCTGGTTTAAACGAAGGGACATAATTATCCCTCGTTATCAGGATAAGCAGCAGGACGTGTCGCTGTGCCTGAAGCCTCCGTTTCATTTTTCAGCTGCAGGACTTTTTTCACAACAAGTTCCGCATTGTGATCTGGACATTTTTTTTAGGCAAAAACATAAAACCAAAAACAGCCCTAAATCATAAAGCGGTGGCTGAGATGAGTACTTGTTGTGTGAATGATATTAAGCATTTGCATTTTTTCCGTACGTTTTTCGGCACACAATCTACATAATCCACAAGTCTAGAGCTATTTCAACAATTTATATTTCAAAACATGCTAATTTAAACTTTGTGCTTCTTTTAGCTTCTTTCTGCTAAATTAAGGTTTGTATTCTTCTTTCAATTGCTTTTTTCTAGTTTCAACTATTTTCTGTGTTTATGCTAATTTTTAGCTAATTTAGCATGTTTCAGCTGAATTCACCTTTTGTTGATCATTGCAGCTTCTTACTTCTTAATTCAGCAAATGTGCTCTTTTGGTTTCTTTGTTCCAACTGTAGCTATTACAGTTAATTTTAAGCTATTTTTGGTCTAGTTTCAGCTTTTTAGGTATTTCAAAGCAAATTGCAAGTACTTTTCTTGATTTTTGCTGATTTGAAAACTCCCATTCTTATTTCCTCCTGTCTTGGTTTTAACATGTTTCATCTGCTTTAAGCTGCTTTTTGCAAATTTGAGCTCTTTTCCAATTGTTTTACTGTTTCTACTGATTTCTCACTTTTGTTGTCCTACTTTCAGCAAAAGTCAGCTGTTCAAACTGAACTTGCATTAACAGTTTTGCTAATAAACCATTGCAGCTTCTTCAGCAGATTACAGCAAAAATCTTTCAGCATTACACAATCACTGCATTTTTGGCAGGAAATGCAATTTCTCTAGTTAAGATTGCTTTCTGTTTTCAAACAATTTGTTGTTGAGCTTTTATTTTGGTGAGAGTGACTTGCTGCATGCTGGTCTTCAGATTGGTTGGAGTGGAAGGTCAAATATTTTGTAGAAAAAATGTAATAATTATTGACAAATTTGAGTATTTTTGCTTGAATTGCCCATCCCTGACAGACACAACAGACAACCTGACGCTCCATGGTACAGTGTTTTTATTTACTCCACGCTCACACCCTGTCAGCTTCACATGAGGCTGACAAGAAAACTGAATGGGACTCGAGAGCAGATTTCACTTTGTGATCCAAACGAAGTCAGAATCAGTCCTTTAACAACCCCAAAGACATGTGACGTTACGGCGTGCTCTGAAACCGCTAAGGCCAGATGGGAAGGCAGATTAGGTTGATAAACAAAGTGGCGGGTTGAGTTAATAAATTCGATGCCGAGCTGTGATTTGTGGCCAACAGACAAACTGTTCCAGAAGCCTCTTCAATATTTGAAGCACATGTTCATCTGTGTTTTGGAAAGAAGGAAAAAAAAAAAAAACCTCCCGATGGGCCTCATCCATTTTCCAACAGTCGCAGAGTGCACATTCACACGCTATGATAATTCAAACGGCTCTTCTTTCTGGGCCACAGCACCATCATACGTGCTGCGCTACGCGCTGACAAATGGTTCTTGCGTAATTTAGGAATATGGCAAACACCTGGATGAGCTGAACGCAGCAAGCGCCTCGGTTTGGACTAATTGAGTGGAAAGATTTCATATTTAGAAGAAGTCAAACAGAGGGAATTCCTGACACGAATCCAGCTCATCCCTTTACGAATATAAATAAAAAAATGCCACGTCTATATGATTGTGAGGGAAGGGGGAGGGTGGGATTAAAAGCTTTCTGCGAGATGGACGGATACCAGCCGCGGCTCTGTCTCTGACAGCTTCATTAAATGAGCCGAGATTTCATCTAAACTGCATTTAGACCTCCTTTTATTCAATAACTCCTCTAAATCCAGAGAAGGAGACAGGTCGTTGCAAATACTTCACACATGTGCACATGTGTTTTAAATAACCGTTGAAGTAAGGGGAGAAGATTTTCTGCTTTATATTGCCTGATTTCATCCATCACGGGCGCTCGGCTTGCGGTGCATGCACCAAGACAGTTACGTGTCAACAGGGGATCAACAGTAGTTATTACCGCCGGCTCAGACGAGACACACTGTCTAAGGGTCAGGGGTGAGGTATGCCAGCCTGATTGTAATGTAGCAGGTGCTGACTCGGAGGGAAACTAAACTGCGTGTGTGTGCGTAGGGAAGAGCAGTGACAATCTGAGCCAAAAACAAAGGACAGAGAAAGAGAAGAAAAAAAAAAGAGGTGCGTACCTGGAGGAGCTGAGAGGGTGGAATTGTGTGATTGGTTTCCTGGCACCACGCAACCATGTGCTCCGGGAAAAACGTCTGGCGGAGGAGGAAGGTGACATGTCAGAAACTGCGACAATAATTACAGGGCGGGAATGTTGGGACAGATGCAGACGTCACGCCAACTGTCACCCGTGCAGTCGGCTGTCGAAATATTTCACAAGAGCGCCAAACAAAGACAGGTGCTTTGTGCTTGTCTCAACAGGTGGTATTACACAGGAAATATTATAATTACATCAGCTAATGTCTAATATTCCCTCCTCCTTTATATGATTTGCTGGAATATAGTACAATAATACCTTTTTAAATAATTTGCTTAGAAAAATGGGGTTGCCCCAGGTCCTGTTTAGCAATTATAAAAATCATATTGCTTGCCATTTTGAGTGCTAAAATTGTAGTTAAAAAACTCACAGGATCTTTAAGTGCTCAAAGTTTTTGTTAGGGACGACCCTCAGCGAATACTTTACCAGATTTTAGCTCAATATTTATAAAGCTGACTGAGTTAATGCCACGTTTGTGTGTTGCTGACAGACAGAACAACACTCATACCCTTTCTTTTTATGGAGCCTATTAATAATATTAACAAAGTGCACTAACCAGAGGGTTTCTGAAGAATTCATATTTGGCATAGTTCTTCCTGAAGAGAAATCTACTGTCGCTGTTCATGGAGGCCTGCACCTGAACCACCAACTCATGGTCCTCTAGGCAACGCTCTGTAAGAAGCAAAATATACAAATCAAAGAGTTTTCTATCTATCTTTATTTATGTTTTTAAAAACTTAGAATTTAAACACAGACAGTGGTGTCAACATCACTGTAAATCTATAAAAGCTAATTGGTGGGAACCTTTGATTAAATTTGTTCATGGTATAACAAAAACTGTCCAAACGCACACATTCACAGTCCAACAAAATTGTGTTATAACCTGTGCATAAAAGAGAAATATTCTTCTTCAGTTTTTATTACAAATCTGGACAAGAGAAGACAAAAAATAAAACTGTATAATGAAACCAAAGTTAAAATAAAAAGTGCAAAAACAATGTCTAAACTTAGGTTCATAGTATTTTTGACTTATCATTAAATGTGGCCTGTAATGTGTCACCTGTTTATAACACAAATCAAAAAACTAATGTGTACAATCCATACTTATTTTTGCTCTGTTTTTAAAGCAGACAGCACTGTAAAGTAGCTCAAGCTTCGATAATTTATAAAATCAAAACGCATCAGTGCACACTTCACCTAACCACACACACTTTTAGGTTCTAACAAATTTAAACCGGTGCCTGGAAGGGTCAAAAACGCTCTGAATTAAGTCCCGGCTTCCTCTGCTCAGTGGATCTGAAATGACACACTGGCTTTCATTGATTCTGGCTAATCGAACCAGCTTGGGACTACTAATGTTGAAGGCAGCGCCCCCTTAATGTCAGTCAAAATAAAGCTGTGATTCAACACAAAGTATGACCTTGTGTGAGTGTGCTCAAAAGTCTGGTGATTTCCCCCTCCTCCTCATCCCCCTTTCCCTGTTACTGTCATAGTGAAACTAGAGATGAATCACTCAATTCAAAGTTCTCCCACTTCTTCAAAAAAAAAGTTTCTTTTCTTTAACAGGACTTAAACTGGAACTTTTCCACAACTTTAGCCAACAATAACATGCTGTTTGGATGTCCGTGGAAAATAACAGAGTATTCTATCTCTGTATTTTTCAATATTTTTTAAAATTATTTTGCATGTCTTCATTTCCTCCGTCACGACCTCTGTACACTGTCACGGCTAATCCTTTTCTTTCCGCTCCATCCCGTCGCCCGATGACTCAGTCATGTTTGAAAGTGTGACTCACCCTGGCAGCTCTAACTCCTCTGCCAAAGCTGTTAACCTTTGTGAACTGATGAGTAGAGGTCAATACTACTTTCCCCAAAGGGCCAATTCATCCTTTTCTAGCAGTGTACTGAAAGTGGGCTGTGACATACTGGAATCAAAATCTCTTTCCAAACACCAAACCATTCTTTTATGTCAAATGTACAGTTCTCTCACAGCGGGTAAAATAAGTATTGAACACGTCACCATTTTCTCAGTAAATATATTACTAGAGGTGCTAATGACATGAAATTTTCACCAGATGTCGGTAACAACCCAAGTGATCCATACATACAAAGAAATCAAACCATAAATGTCCAGAAATGAAGTTATTTGTAATAATGTGGAATGGCACAGGGAAAAGTATTGAACACACTTACTGAAATTTATCTAATACTTTGTACAAAAGCCTTTGTTGTCAATGACAGCTTCAAGACGCCTCCTGTATGGAGAAACTAGTGGCATGCATTGCTCAGGTGTGATTTTGGCCCATTCTTCCACACAAACAGTCTTCAAATCTTGAAGGTTTCATGGACCTCTTCTATGAACTCTGATCTTTAGTTCTTTCCATAATTTTCTATTGGATTCAAGTCAGGTGATTGGCTGGGCCATTCCAGCAGCTTCAGTTTCTTTCTCTGAAACCAATTGAGAGTTTCCTTGACTTTGTGTTTGGGCTCATTGGGCCTCATGCAAGAACATGTTCGTATTCTTATCCTAAATTTCTCTTACTTTTGTTCGTAAAAGGGTTCGTACGAACATGTCACGTCAGATTCAACAAACTCTTCTATCTTCAGGAAAAGTGTGTAAATGAGCTGCATAAATTACACCTGTTCTTTCCAGCTGCTCGTGCACGCGAGAGGAGATTAGCATAATTACCACCCCAAAAACACCATATAAGGCTATGATTCCTGCCTCAGCTACAAGGAAGTGTCCATTCATGAAAATGACAGCGAAAACTAAAAGGAACTTTACGAGTTCAGAGATTGAAGTCCGTCTGTCAGAGATCCAGAAAAGAAAATCTGTCATTTTTAGCAGGACAGCTGTGGAATAAAAAAGAGCTGCTAAATGTATAAACAACTGTGTTAAATCATTTTCATTTATTCAGAAGCCAAGGCGCTGCAACAATAAGGTTGTGAAGGTCKTGAGAGAGCTCTTTACTTTTACCCATCATCAGATGGTTCTTGTGTGATACCTGGCCATCATTTGGGACTGAACCAGCTGATATTAACTTGCACTGACAAGGGGCAGGCTTGCTTTCTAATTACTGAGAGAGTTCAGCTGGTGTCTTGGCTTTCCATGCCTTTTTACACCTCCCTTTTTTCATGTGTTCAATACTTTTTCTCTGTGTCATTCCACATGATTACAAATAACTTCATTTCTGGACATTTATGGTTTGATTTCTTTGTATGTATGGATCACTTGGTTTGTTACCAACATCTGGTGAAAATTTCATGTCATTAGCACCTCTAGTAATATATTTACTGAGAAAAATGGTGATGTGTTCAATACTTATTTTACCCGCTGTATGTCTACTGTACAGTTCTTTTATGTGTACTGTACAGTTCTTTTATTTGTACTGTACAGTTCTATTTATATCCACTGTACAGTTCTTTATATATCCACTGTACAGTTCTTTATATCCACTGTACAGTTCTTTTATGCCTACTGTACAGTTATTTTATATCCACTGTAGTTTTTTTATGCATATTGTACAATTCTCTTATGTTGACTGTATAGTTCGTTTATGTCTACTGTATAATTACGTATTTTATGTATACTGTGCAATTCTATCCACTGTACAGTTTCTTCTGTCTAATGTACATTTATTTTGTCAATGGTACAGTTCTTTTGTCAAAAATTGTACAGTTGACTTAAAAGCATTGTACTGTTATGTCTACTGTACAGTTCTTTCATGTCCACTTTAGTTATTTTATGTCCCCTGTACAGTTCTTCTGTCTACTGTACAGTTCTTTCGTGTCTACTGTACAGTTCTTTCGTGTCTACTGTACAGTTATTTTATGTTCACAGTACAATTTTATGTCCCCTTTACCATTTTTTATGTCTACCATACAGCTCTTTCACGTCCACTGTACACTTCTTTTATACCCACTGTACGGTAAACAAAAGTAATTATCAAGCATAGTCCAGATTGTTCTGAGGAATGCTTATAATTAAATAACATTTTAACCGTTGTACACAGTTCTCTTAACAATCTCAGTTTGCAGAACACATTTAAGTTTCAATAGAATGATGAGCTAATGGCTAGTCCAACACTGTGAAAACTGGCTGCTAACTTTTTTTAACAATTCCAATCTCAAAAGTTTTGTGTGAAAGCTAACTGAAAAACTTTATAATGTCATTAAATTTACATTACACAATTGCTCCAGTTGAAATATAAAAAGTAACACAGAATTTAAAGTAAATTTAAGTCAATTATTATAAAACTGATGGTGTAAAGGTAAATGAAACAATGTATGCATTAATCACTATGAAATATTTAGAAGTGATGATATTTCAAAACACCTTTGGTCTTGGCCACTATATGAACTGGTCGTTAGCTCATTAGTCTGGTCAGAAATAAATTATTTCTCCAAAACAATAAAATTCAGAGAAGTATTTGTTCATAACTAATCCACACAAGCCATCTTCCAAAGAGCTAAACTATCCCTTAAAAGGTCATTAATTATACTCTTCAGTGTAGAAAAAGTCTGGGATTTAAAGTGTAAATGTATATGCAGTGTTAAATATAACACTATAATATAATGAAGGAAGTTGTAAACGAGTTAAATCTGTGTCTGAAATATCATCTTCACTGTGATTCTGGCATACAATGGCAGTCATTTTTGTAGCATATAATGCAAAAAAAAAAAAACTTTCAATTTTAACAAAGAGTAAATATGCTGCAGCTTTATTATATGTAATTTACAGGAACCTCTACACTCTAACCTCAGATGAGTAGTAATTCAAGCCGAGAAAAGAATACAGTTGCAGTACAGGTGCTTCATAATAGAAGGAGGCCTATAATAAAACCCAGAAACTGAGCCAAAAAATGATGTCATTCACAAGCCAGCCTAACTCTATTTGACAGCACTGAGCTGGCAGCAGTGATGAGAAAAGTAAGCAGATCATGATGGATGGTGAAATATTAGGTTAGAGCTTTGGGACCGTGGTACTTTGAATAATGCAATATATTTTTGAGAAGTTTCCTCGCATGACAGCCTAACAGGCTGCACAAAAAGGGCCCAGACACGAGTTGTCAGTTGAAACAGCAGGGAAGAATACCCTCTTTTTTTTTTTTTACTTCGGGTTTCTTACTGCAATAAGTTTTTAAAAAACACAGCTCCATTTTACAGCTACACACTTTCTTTCCAACAGCTGCCTAACTGTGCAGACTACGAGCAGAGAGCACAGACTCGACTTGTCTCCTGTAAGTGTTTTATAATTGCCCCCCTCCTCAAGGGGAGGCTGAGGTGTTTTTTTTTTTTAAACATGAAGCTGGCTGAACTTTCCAAGTCAGGTCTAACACAAAAACTTTCCCCACACAAACAGGCAAGAAAACTTTTTTCTTTTATACTTCCTGTATAGTTTCTACTATTTGGAATTAACAATACACACCACTGCTACATTAATACTGTAGTATTACAGAACATTTTATGGTATCTACAACAGATATTATTCAGGTGTGTGTATGATC
>NW_013952420.1:2783924-2786686 GCF_001266775.1 Austrofundulus limnaeus
ATATTAAACTACATTAGTTGAGTGATCTGTATCTAGAAGTAAAATAATCTCTAATGTGTTAAAGAGCTTTTTAAACAGCTCTGGCTCTAAAACATTACACAAACTCTGACACAGAGATGTGAAAGCAGAGAAAGGTTGTTACGCCGCTCATCAAGTACATCGCATCTCTGGAGCCACAACCATCAATTATCACCCACTCAGCCCTCAGCTGCACCAACCTGTCCGAGCCCCTCGTCTAATTCCTTTTCTTTAAGTCCTCACATGATTCATCACGGTCCAGTTCTAATCATAGCTCGGTTGTTCTGATTTCTTATTTTATTTTTTTGGCATCATTAACATTTTTTTTTTTTCATTTTCTTCACCCGCTTCTCCTTGCAGTGTCGTGCGCAGCTGGTGCAAATCTCCAGCTGTTACTGTGTGAGCAGCCTGGTACACCCTGATCACGTCACAAGTCCATCACCGGGACACAAAACCATTTATGCTCTCACTCACACCTAGGGACAAATTTAGAGTTACAAATTAACTTAACACGCTTGTATTTAGTCTGTGGGAGGAAACCTGATTCCTCGTAGAAAACCCATGCATGCACAGGAAGAACATGTAAACTCAAAACCCCAGCCGAGATGCAAACCTGTAACCTTCTTGTTGTGAGGCGACAGTTATACCCACTGTTCTACCAAATGAAATAAAAATGCTGTTAGTCTGAAAATTAGCCAGTTTTAATGCAGCTGCTTCGAGCTGAAAATATAGGAAACAGTTGTTTTTCCTTTGGACTGCTCCTTTCTTCGGGGATTGCCACAATGAGCAAACTTTGCACAAAAAAAAAAACTGACAACTGTTTTGCTTTAGGTGCCCTTCCTGCCGCAACACAAACCGGAACCTGCAGTATCAGATAATATTGCGGCGCTGACCACCGAGATACCACAGCCCCCCACAATCACAAATGTATCTAAAAGGTCCTAAATGTCAGTTTCAGATGGTCAAACCCATTCCCTTTTTGTATTTTTATGTGACTGGCTCTGAGGGTAGTTTCTGCGGGTTCACCCAGAAAAACTAAAAACCTAGAAGCTGTGTAATCAAACCCTGGGAGCGGCACCTTCCACTCAAAGTAAATGCACCGTTTACGAAGGAAAGAAAAATAATTTTTAGGAAACATTTGAACTCAAACATGAAACGCTTTTTATTTTTCTTCCAAGCACGTTTGAACCTAAACCAAATGTGCAATGCATCCCAGCTCCATTAAACAGAAACCACATTTAAAATAATTTCCACACACTTGTACTCAGATCAGTTTTAATGATTTGCCAGTTTTAATTAAATTTCTAACCTTCGGCTCATCTATGCTTCATTCAGCCGCGGAGTAACAAAAAGCTCATTCAGCTCCTTTTCACTCAGTAGAAGAACTTTGCTCCCTTCGACAGCAGCCTTTCACAAAGTCAAAATGTTATTCTAATTAGTCCCCAGGATGTTGTGGCTCTGCGTGTGCGTTTTGCTATTAAATACAACCCTGCTTTAAAACATACCTGCGTGAGAACATGCCCCCGCACTGTCGACACGAGTACGCAGCAGCAAATCTATGCATACATTTGGTCCATTCATAGGAATGCACCTGTCAGTAATTACACCGTGTGTCCTGACCCACCCATCAGTGAGTGGACACGAGTGCGAGTGTGTGTGTTTTTGTGTGATTAAAGCTGTGTTGCTCTGCCTCTTACCTAGTCCTAAGAGCGGGTGGTGTTCAACAAGCACCCAACTGTTGTCATCCACACAATGGCTTTTATAAACCAGGAGCTGGCACAGGTCCCTGGCCGTCATGTCGGCCGGGATCTCCACGACTTTACCGGCACCGTCTTCACTGAAGATCTTTACAATCTGAAACAAGAACATAAATACATTGGTTAGAATAATCAGACATGAATTAAACATAATTTGATAAACTAGAAAAAAAAAAAAAAAAACAATCACGAGCTAAAAACAGTTTTTAACTTGGTTGAGATCAAGGTTAATTAAACCTAATAATTGGATAAAAAAACATATTTCAACACGTATGAAAATGTTCATTTTAGTTAAGCAATTGTTTTTATGTTTTGTTAAATAGAAATTAATACCCACCCCCCAAAAATTGTTTTTCTCTATATCGACCATCTCCTTCCATGATTTCTTAAGATCTGAATCTGAATGAAAACTCATATCGGTCCACCTCGACTTTTACCATCTGAGATGTCTGAAAACCAGCCTGAAGGTTGGGTGAAGCCAGTAATTTTCCCTAAACACTTGCAAAGTCTTTATCATATAGCACCCCCACCCCCACCCCCACCACCCCGAGAACTATAGCATAGCCAGGCTTGTCATTATGACACACAATAGAAAAGAACAGATGCTCAGGACTATGTAGTAATTGTGGCGTTAGAAATCACAGAGGAGCGTCTCTTAAGGCAACTTCTGGGTGTGATGGAGAAACAAATATACCATAGTGTATAACAAGCATCTGCTCCTGTAAACAC
Organism: Austrofundulus limnaeus; assembly: GCF_001266775.1. Lineage (NCBI taxonomy): Eukaryota > Metazoa > Chordata > Actinopteri > Cyprinodontiformes > Rivulidae > Austrofundulus > Austrofundulus limnaeus. Next base: position 2,786,429 of record NW_013952420.1, read on the forward strand.
AAAGGCTCAAACACTGGATATACCCACAATTCCAGCTTCTCAACAAAAGGCTGCTTCAAGTCACATTTTCAGCATGGTGTGCATTTTTAATGCACATATATAAGCTTGCTATTTTAAATTAGGCTGTTTAAAACATTTATAGTTTTTTTACCCGCAAAATTAAGAATTATCTCATTGCTAGAATTAAATGAAACACACAGTCGTATGTTCAATTATATTTTTAATGTGTGTGTGTGTATGTATTTATATATATATATA
>NW_013952420.1:2787606-2789313 GCF_001266775.1 Austrofundulus limnaeus
AAAAAAAAAAAAAAAATGAATGCCTACAGCTGACAGTTCTGCTACCTATTACATAGCTCAGTCTGTCTCAAGGCTGTCTGCTGATTTAAAAGAAAAAAAAAAGAGAGAGAAATACAAAGAAGGTGAGGATCAGTCTGTGTGAATTCAAGCTGGAAGTGTGTGCAGAACACAGAGCAGAGGCAGAAAACAGCCAGCGGAGGATGGCAGCAGGTAGAGTGCAGGGCTTCTCGTGCCGGCTCAGTCTGACAACTATCGCTCTTCCTCTCCTTCCTTTCCTCTCCCTCCCCCTCACAAAGGGTTACAGCCTGAGCCACGGGCTCCGAGGCACACTGAATCAAACCATACAGTCACCGACCAATCATAAAGCTGCAGCAGGCTGATGTAATCATTCCCACACAGACCTAAGCACGCACACACACACACACACACACACACACACACACACACACACACCCTCCCTGGGAGCCATACACACACTCCAGAAGACACACAGACGCTCAGTCATGCACAGACACAGCAAACTTTTTTTTTTCAGCCCTCTGGAAGCTCTCCGCCTCAGTTTCTTTTTCGAGCTCCGTGCAAGAGGGATCATTTGAGAAGGGCGTGGGGCAGTGAGGAGGAGCAGGGACAGGAAGGACAGAGAGGAAGGAGGGAGAAAATCTGCTGCTTGGTCTTGACATGAAGTTTTCAACTGAGGGCTTTCTGGCCTGTAGGCTTTTTTTTTTTTCCACGCTCTCTCTCCCCCTTTCTCTCTCCTTCTCTCTCCCTGAAGTCCTACCTGCTTCCCTTCCTGTGGCTCAACTCCGAAGACTCGTTACAGAGCAAATGAAACAAAAAAACTAACAGCGGAGAAGCTCTTGAGCAGGCCGACCTTTTCTTGGCGCAAAGCATGTCCCTTTTCTAGCAGCAGCCCTCTTTGCCAACATTTTATAGCTCATATGAAGCAAAACTACAAAACATTTGCTGACACACACATGCAGACACAGCTCTCATGGCCACCTTTAAACTTTTTTCATTCAGTACAGCTTCAGACGGTAAAAAAAAAAATGCTTGAAGCAACAAAGGCGTGTGCACATGTGAAATCAGAAGTGTACACACACAAGTAGTTGTAAAACAGCAGTCAGAGCTGCAACTTTTTCCAACACAATGAGGAAATTTGAGGATGGCTGGAAGTGGGAACAGTAGGAACGCAAAAAGAAAGGGAAGTGGATGACTGTATGTACATAGGCACGTATATGTGTGTGTCTTTGTGTGTGTGTGTGGGGGGGTGGGGTTGTGCATGGAAGAAACTGACACAGACGGATGTGCGAAGTGAAGGAAAAAGAGTGGGAAGCTGAGAGAAGTGAGAGACGCAGTCTGGTGACACACTGCAGCAAAATGTGGAGTATGAATGCTGTCCACTGTTGACTACATGGCCTGCACAGCTGCGTTCCCATCCACCCGCCCACCCCCCTCGCTGCCATGGCACTGAGACAACACACTCCCAGGGCTCCGTCAGAGTTTGTCAGCAATCAGGGGGGAAAGCCCAAGGAAGTCATACAGACAGTGGCCCCAAATGTTAAAAGCTGTTCGCTCGCTTCAGACAGGAGGTTAGACGTTTGATCAATACTTTTATCAGGCAGAAAAGATTATTTATGCAGTACCTATAAAAAGTCTTCACCCATTGGATGTTTTATGCTTTTAATGCTATAATAAATAAATCTTGAT
>NW_013952420.1:2790203-2801683 GCF_001266775.1 Austrofundulus limnaeus
GAAAACTTAACATGAATATGAACCACATTATCATTCTTATCATTCTTTTTTTCATAAGAAGTTGTGGAGGAGCGACTGCAGAAGTAGATCTCGATGTGATCTGGCGTTATTTAAATTAAAATAACTAGCTGTGAAATTATTAGTGGGGTGGGCAGGAATGTTAGATGATGGTAGGGGAAACATTTCAATGGCAATGTCAGTTATGATAAACCAACACTGTTTGTATTCTCAACACTCGCCATGTGTCTTAGCATCTCACCCAAAAGAACAAGATATGGGCACTGAGGACGGAGGGCCTTTGCCTCAGGTAAAGAAGTATCTGGGTGTGTTGTTCAAGAGTGATATCAGGATGGAGTGGGAAATGAATCAACAGATTGGGGCCTTGTCCTCAATAATGAGGGCATTGCTTCATTGGTGAAGAAAGAGGTGAGTTGAAAGGCAAAGCTCTTGATTTACTGGTCTGTCTATGTTCCAACGCTCACCTATGATCATGTTGCTTGGATCATGACCGAAAGACAAGATCCTGGAAAGAAGCGGCCAAAATGAGCTTCCCTCATAGGGTAGCCGGTCTCTTAGAGAAAGACTGAAGAGTTCTGTCATCTGGGGGAGCTTGGAGTAGAGCTACTGATCCTCCGCATCACAAGGAGTCAGTTGAGGTGGTTCTGGCATCTGATTAAGACGCCTCCTGGACACCTCCCTTTAGATGTGTTCCAGGTACATCTCACTGATAGGAGGCCCTGGGGAAGATCCAGGACTTGTTGGAGGGATTGTGTATCCTCTTTGGCCTGGGAACAACTTGGGGTTCTCCAGAACGAGCTGGAAGTGTTGCTGAGGAAAAGGATGTCTGGGTTTCTCTCCTGAACCTGTTGCATCCATGACCCGACAATGAATAAGTGGTAGAAGATGGAGACGATATTGCACATGTTGATATTGCACACACTGTGGGTTTCAGTGGTTAGAGCAGTTGTCCTCCAGTGAGAGAACCGTAAGTTCATCCAGATTAGCTTTGTAGGTATTTATTAGAGTGCTGTATGAATGAGTGTGGATGGGTAAATAAAGGCACAAATTGTGTTGTAAAGAACTTTGAGTAGCCTGGTTGGCTAGAAAGGCGATATATATAAGTATGGTCTATTTACCATCATTGTGATACCGACTTTGCACATCTATTTATATTATACACATTTAAACATTGATGTTGGACACGTTGCTATTGCATGAGTTGTGTATGTACTGCGGAAGGATCATTTTAGTCCAAATTATGAAAACATCAAATTTGAGACATGACAACCCTCACAATTCAAATTAAAACACACCAATAGGTTCTGCTTGAATGCACGGTCTCATACTGCATTAGTTACAAATCAGATCTTATGTAAACTGAGTCATATCTTCACAAACTGCAAAACAAATAAAGATCAATTATCTGTTCCCATGTCAGACATGCAGTAGGTGGTAAATGGCCCATTTAACTTGAATAAGGTGTTTGAAAATGTAGCACTGCTGAAATATAGATTATGTAACTTCAATGCAAAAGGCGAGAGATGAAACTGGTACAAAAAAAGAGTAGTGGAGGGAAATCAGGACAGAGTGTAGGAAGCTTGTAGGAGTGAGCAGTATGTGCAAGATATAAGTGGCCACCGTGAAGTCACCCACAGGTTTGTGGATGAGCACTCTGCAGTCCTGATTTTGAAGCTAAAGGTGGCCTTTGAGCATTTTCATAGGACACAATTAAGCTCCTCAAGACAGCATGCATAAAGCAGCAGTTTTTGCACAACTTTAAGCCAAATGAAGTCACAGACAAGCTTCTTGATTTGTCATGAATGTGAAATATAATGATTTAGTGAATCTTTTTGTCAGTTTCTCAAATAAACTTTGAATTAAGTCAGACACAATTTAATAAACGGCTTATACTTTGCTGACTTTCTGTCTTAGGCTTTCACCAATGAAGGTTGGTTCTTTGAACCATGCAGTAAAAATGATATCCAACATGCTTGACCAGAGGAGTACTTTGACATCTGATGCTAATCTTAGGTCAACAAATCAGCTTAATGCTTTTCTTTTCTTTTTTTTCTCTCAGATGACCACACACACACACACACACACACACACACACACACACACACACACACACACACACACACACACACACACACACACACACCAACTCATGAAGAGAGAAAGATTATGTTATGCTTTTAAATCTGTCCTCATTTAGACGCAGGAGCAGTGCAGAGCCATTCAAGCCCTCTGATGACTCAGGTCTGATAACTGCCCGCTGATGTAATGCCTCAGGGAGAATCTGAAAGCTTCGAGCAACAACACTCGCACACACTCCATCAGACACGCAGGCACCCAGACGTGCTACCACACACATAAGCATTTTGAAACAACCACACAACCGAGCACGAGCATTCTGCAGAATTTCTTTACGCTTTGGCTTCTGCACACGTAAAACACGTTCCTCACACAGGCACTAAAAATGACTCAATAGATGCAGGAGAAAACCCAACGAGACAAAGAGAAACCCAAGCATGTGTGAGCATGCCCAGCAGTCGACACACACTCATTTGTAAACCTCTTTGCGTCTCTTGGTCTATAAATAGTTCAACTGGTATTACACTCTTATTATGAGTCATTACATCAGATAGGAATTACTAAAAGACTATTAGCCATCCAATCCTGCACCCACATCAGGAGTCATTAGCAATGAGGTATGTGAGGTATTTGAAAGAAATCTGGACAACAGCTGTGTTAGTGAGCGGAATCAAAGTTGGCAAAACAAAGGAGGCGTGAAAAAACTCTAAAACCACAGTTTGAAACCAAAACAGAGATTTTAAGATATTGGAGGCTCCGAAGTTTGGTCATATTATCATATTTAAATTCAATGCTAATGCCAGCTTTTGTGTCATCTCTTTCTAAAAAAATTGAAACAAAGGGGAGTTTATTTATCCTCCCACTAAACTTTGCACTAACATTCGTGTTCTGAGATTAATTATGCAAGACTCTGACCGATTATATCTGAAACTATAGGTCTTTAAAAACTAAACATGCCCATGCATGATTTCATCATGAAGTTATAAAAGAATTAAAGTATTTTTTGAAGGAATGCATATCCCCGTCTTTAGTGCCTGTTTTAGACTAAGGCCATGTTCACGTTGCAGGTCTAAATGCTCAATTCTTTTTGCGTGGATGTTCAAATTATAGTTTAAATATGACCTTCATCCAATTCCAATGTGAAATCTCCACAGCAGTGGCTTGACCCACATGTGCAGAAAATGATGTGACATCACATTCAGCTCACTGTTTACAGACGTATGGATGCTACTTGTTTGCATGTCATTTCAGAAGTTGTGCAATCAGAGCAGATTAAATAATTAGCTGACATGCTTGTTTAGTTCACTGTTCACATCTGAACCACCCTATGGCCGGGTGCTTTGGTGCAGCCTTTTTTTGTTTGTTTGTTTGTTTGTTTGTTTGGAATGGGAGCGGCATGCTGGAAGAAAAGTGTCTAATGAGAAACTTTAGTATCGCTATAGTCAGAGACCAAAGTTACTGTCCTATTTCTGTGGCTTCTCAGTCATCCAGGACATGGGAACTTAAAAGAAAAAAAGACGATGCAACTGGATTCCTGTTCTGTGGCTGAAGATGTGTGGAGTTACAAGATTTAAACAGCATGACTTGAGGTTAGTGGATTAATCCGCTCACCCCCATCTCACTGATGTAAAAGTCAGATGAAATGCAACATGATTTAGACTTCGGTCGCTTCGAAGAACATCAGATCCGATTCAGCACCGTATACTGAAAAGGTCTGGTCAGATTTTAAAAAATGTATTTTGTCATGTACAGACTATCAGGAAAAAATCTGATATGTGTCACATAGGGACAAAGAAATCGGATTTGGGACGCATTTGCCTGCAGTGTGAATGGACTATCTTATGTTCAGAATTGATAAATGTATAGCCATTTAGTTAAATCTTAAAAATAACAGTCTAATTCAATAAGTTCAAGCAGTTTAATTCAATACTGTAATATCTTGCATGATCTGTTAGCGCTGGGAGTACAAGTTGTGAATGACTCTCAGCTACTTCCACACCAAACGTTAGCTCAATATGGCCATTTTTGACTAGGCTCAGGTCTAACCCAAACCATAACCAATTGTAAAGGTGCAGCCAATTATTATTTTGTGAAAGTTTTATTAAAACATGGTAGATAAGATATTTTGCAAACAAACAGCACTAATTCTAACAGTGCCAAAATTTTAAGCAAAGTTCTTGTGCAATGTGTTGGAATTATCTAGTATTGACAAATTTAGTTAGAATGGACAAAATTGTACTTTCCTAAATATCCTTTTAAAAGTTTTGCTCAAATCAATTGTATTTCTTTTTTGTGTTGAACCTACTGTTCCTTGCTTGTTCACAGCTTTCACTGTCCTTATGCGATCTTGTCTTTTCACAGGTCATTGGTTTGGCAAAGGCACATTGTCAACATTTATCTCGACCCACCGCTGCCTCTACTTTACAAAACCTCAACATGTTTCCAGAATAGAAGTGGAGCCCTTGATTGGCGGATTTGGCTCACACAGCCCACTCAGGCCTCATATTCCCACTAACAAGTACCCTGCTATAAAAGCCCCTCTGACTGTAATGTGGTCCTGTGTGTGGTCCGGGCCGCCCCTGGAACTGTCCCAGATGATGAGCTGGATACACAAAAACCATGAATGGGCCTCGGACAATTGGCTGTCCCTGCTCAGCGCCTTGGAGTTGGCCTGGGTGGGAGGCATTAGCTAAGACAACTTTGCTGACTCATGAGGAAGAGTCGGTCAACTGTCCCTTGTCGTCTAATTACGGCGTCAAATTAAGACCCAAGATCCTGAAGCCCAATAGGCCTCTGTGTCTTAAAGCCGAGAGCTTCCAGTTCATTAACTTTCCAGCAATGTGCTTCAAAACACTAAAGTGCAACTTAATTACACTTCCTGAAATTGTGCCAACATCATTAGAAAGAGATCAACTTTGGTTTCTTTTTATGCCCTAGTTTTAAACTAAGATGAGCTCATACTGAGAAACTGGAAGAATTGTTTGGGTCAAAACCTGAAAAAAAGATGTTCAAAGTATGTTTTAAATAACTCTCAGCAACTACCACATCAAATTACAGCTCAATATCTGTAAATCTGACTGTGTTTTCTGAACTTAATCACCTGAAATACTGCATTAAACCAGAGTGTGAGAAAAGCCAGAAGATGCAAACTGAGGCCACAATGTCAGCTGCACTAAACTCTCCTCCAGCCTACAGTGGAAACAAATCTACTCAGCCGAAAATCCACAATGCACTCAGTCAATCTGCCACTTACAACCAGCAAAGCAAGCACTGGAAGGAGATAACATGGGCCACATATTTCATTATTAAAGATATGCTACCTCTCTACATTGTGGAAAAGGTGAGTTTCAATTCACAACTCAACCTGCTAACATGAAGACTTAGTTTGACTAAGGATTTGTAAGTATAACCTTAGGACACAGGCTGACTGATTTAGAGTCAAAAACGTGCAAGCGCAATTGTCATCTATTAGTCATATTCCAAGTCCAAGTTGATTTGATAAGGCACTATGTGCTGTAAGTTCAAGCCATATTGATTGTTAATGGCTAAAAGCCACAATTAACCAAGCTGAACTTTTTTGCTAATATCGCCCAACACTGTTCTAGAGTCAGTTGGTTGTGGTGGCCACCTTGAATTGGAAATTTAATCAGCTATGTAAGTACATACAAAGTTTAATTCCTGAAAGTTTCAATAAAATCTGAAGTTGACAGTATATCTCCCTAACAGACAAAGTTGACTCCAAATAGTTGGCACGACCGGTTAGTGAATAAAATGATCCATCTCAGCTACTACCACACCAACCTTTGTCATATTTTTAAAAAAATGGATGGAGTTATGGCCATTTATGGGTTGACTGTGGCAACCATCTTAAATTGGGTTGACTCCAAAAGTTAAGTAGATGTCGTTATTTAATCAATGGTTAATTCATGCAAGTTTTATTAAAATCAGTCCTGTTGTTTATGACATACAGTATGTAGGTACCACACATACAAGAATACACACAGGCACAAACATATACCCCACCATCTGCCTTTGACTTTTGGCAGCAGGTGTTAATCCAGAGAGATGAGAAATTAAGGCTGACATTTACTGAATCTATAGATGAATGTTTGAGACAAGCCGCCCCCACAAAGTACAACAGAAAGCTGCCACCTTATCACCTCGATCCTGTGCAGACATTCGTTCTACAGAACACTGTATGATTATAGGTGAATCGGAAAGCAATGCTGCTTCAAAACAGACACCACACTCTGAGTTCTGTAGGTTGGAAGATTCTGGAAACAAGCAGGGTCAAATTTAATTAGTAATTCAGGTCACAGTGAAAATCTGGGTCAGACATTTGGACCAGCTTCACTCAATATTAAGAGATTATATACAGTAAGTAACAAGTGGGACAATCTTGGCAGAAAGAAAGTAAAAATGTGTTTCTTTTTATTAGAACATTTTTGGTTGCAGCACAACTTTTGAAACACTCTAATGTATTGGTAATACTTTACCAATACATCATAGTGTTGTGCTAGAACTACAGCAGAATGTAAAGACTGTAAAAATGCAGCACTACAATTTTTTGCAGGTTTTCCTGAACTGCACAGTAAATAATGAATTGGTGAAATCTACATATATTTTCTGTAAATCATACTGTAATTATCACCAACTGCCAAGAAAGTGATTATGTATCTGTGTGTTAGAGTTTAGCTGTCTGTCTGTTAGCAACATTTTTCATAAACTCTGAGATAGATTTTAATGAAATGCTCAAAAATGATTTACATCTACATTTAATTAACCTTTGGAGTTGACCTGATCCAAGATGGCTGACACAGTTAATCAACCTTGGCAAACATAAAAATTGCTAAAATGGCTAAAACTAAAAATACTAAAAATTTTACAGATATCGAGCTAGGATATTGGCTGAGTCCAAATTCAGAGGCTGAGTCCTCCAAAGGCCAAATCCGTCGGCCGCTTACGTCACTGTGCTGCGCCGGAGGCTGTCCAAACTCTAAGACTCCTCCGATGTGGCTGACAAATGTGTCCTTGTTTTGCCCCACTTTGAAGGACGGGTCCGATAGTTTCTTCTTGGCCCAGCCTATCCTATAATGCATTGCGGGCCGACTGGAGGTTTTTTTTTTCTGCTCGTAATGGCGGACTAAGCAGTTTTAAATAAAAACTGGCGGTATGAAAATTAAAAGTTTCAAGCGGTTATGTTAACGCTTTTGTAATTTGTATAGACATGTGTTTTTAATAGTATTTTTGTCAGAAATCAAACAAGCTGGTACAGCGAAAAAAAACATGCATGTACGACCGTTAGGTGCACCAAATCCCTTGGTTCTTCAAGTATTGCCTTAAGTTAATTTTGCTGTTTTGTGATATTAATAATGCTAACATATTGATATTTTGCTGATTTTGATCTGTTTTAGCGTTGTCACGTTTGATAGGCAACAGGACATAAGCTGGGTTAAGGATGGGAGGCTAGACTCTCCAAATTCACAGCCGCTTTTTTTCTGGTCTTCGTGGTTGACTAAGTACTTGGCCCACCTAGACCGGTTAGGTCAGGTCCTTTGGAGGACCCAGCTTCTGAATTTGAACACAGCTTTGGTGTGATAGTAGCTGAGAGTTATCCACAATGCATTTTACAATTCAAAATAGTCACTATGGCTAAGCAAACTTATGAAAACACAAATACGGCTTTAATTGTGTCTCTTTTACTGATTCTAAGCTAAAGGCTAAAGTTTGGTGTGGTACTAGCTCAGTTATCCCTAGCACTAAACATTATTATTTTTTAAAAGGTTAGCATGCAAAGCAGAGAGAAATTTGAATTCCACCAAGAAAATATATAACTTTTAAATTTTATTGCTACTTAGTTTAATGTTTGCATGCAAAATATAAGGGAACAAACAACTTCTACTGTTGCAATGAATGTTTAGTAAGAGGGACGCTTGTATAAAAGAAAAAAAAAAACTAAAGTGGGAGCAAAAGCTTATTTGTGCTCCAGGGCCAACTGTCAGCTGGGTAAAAAATGTCCTCCCAGGCCGCTGCTCATCCGAGACTTTTGTCTAATTACAGCAGGAGGACAAAAGGAGGGGGCATAGACACTGTAATTGGACAAACAAAGAATGACGTCACTGGCCAGATTTTGTAAATAAAGAGGAAATGGTTCATTTGCTTTGTGGAAACAAGAGTTGCTCTGCGGTCAAAGATTACAATTAAACCACAGCTGAAGCTGTACATTCAGAACTTTCACAGTTCAGATGATAGACAGACAAAAATAAAGCTTTAGGGCGCATTTTTTATGTTGCCTTCAAAGAAGCATCAACAACCAGTTCACCGGCTGTAATTAGTGTCACATCAGCAAATACTTCTCTAGAAAAAGGGACCAAATTTTGTTTTATTTTTTAAATTATATTTTTAAACTTATGTATAATAATTAATTAGAAACAGATACAGATCCTGTTTTAACTTTTCTGTATATAAATAATAAACATTTAGTTATTTCGTTTTATTTTGAAAAGTTTTGAGTAAAATATGAAGTGACTATTTTATTTTTGACTTTTATAATATATATAACAGAGAAGGGGGGATATTTTTTTTCTCTTTTTACTATTTGTTTTTCACTGGTCCTCTCATGTTAAACAAAGAAGGTAGATGAATTTAGAAACAATTCAAAGCAAAAATCAAGAGGACTATTTTTGCAAAAGCATCCTATTAGAATATATTGTTTCTCTTTTTGTAAGAATAATGTTGTAGCTTTTACTGTTTGTAATCAGGGATAATGGCTAAAAAATAATAATTTGATAAATTAAACTCTGTTCATTCATAAATGCATAAACATGGGAACATCTTCCTGCCTTTGTAATAAATTACAACTTTTAACAACCCTTAATAGTTCATTTTCTCACTTTCTCTCCTTAATCAGCTAATTCTTGCTTCTTTCCTTCTTTTCTTGGCCTTTTCGCAGCAGCAGTTACAGAAATCTGAGCTGTCCTACTTTTCCAAGTGAGTGTGAGAGACTTAGAAAAAGGACAGCGAGAGAGGAGGCAGAAAGAGAAGGAATGCAGTCTCCATGACCTACATGAGTCCAAAAGCTGCCTTCAGTGCCGGCCAGATGAAATGTCTATGGCAGCAACACATAGATGTCTTCTTGCAACACCTGAACTCAAACAAACCTCACATTTGCATACGCACATCTGTACATGTAGACTTGACAACATGAGCATGCAAAAAGAAAACAAAACTCAAGGGCTTTAACATGGCATGAACGTTGTGCAAGAAAACTAATTCAAATGTGTGGTGCTATACCTAAAGTCAACATTCATAACACACGGTTGTTTAAAAAAATAGTTTGTGTACTTTTGATGGTATTCGATACAAGAAAGTAACAAAAATAAATGATTGTATCTTTTAGTTGGAGGAAGCTAAAGCTAAAAATCTGCACTCCAGATCCAAACATGATCCAATAAAGGTGCATCAATACTGGTCCCACCAACAAAGATCCACTGGCAGTACAGATAGTGAGTACCCGCTCCCTTAGAAAATGATTCATTTTTCACACATTAGCTATTAGTGGTGTTGCAATACTAATAAATGCTTTTTTAGTAATGCTCGTTACTAGCATTTTTACAAGTACTCATACTCACAACAAAATGCCCCAATACCAGTATACTACTAGTATCTATACTGGTAAAACAATATGAATACTCTATTGAATGTGATAGAATTGACATTACAAGTGAAAAGTTTGTCAGTTCCATGTTTGAGAAATTTATTTATTATTTTTATTTATTTGAAAATTTCACAACAGTACATGTTATATATAAGGAAGAAGAACGGCACTGTTCTAAATAAAATGTGCTTTATTGATAATCAGAGCTGTCAGCATTAGATTACATTTAGACCGGCTCTTGCTCCTCTGTGTTATCTTGTCTGGTGTGGATTTATTGTTTTGTTTTGATGTTTTCTGCTAGTTGATTTATGTGTTTTTAGTTTATAGTATTTTAAGTATTTTTAAGTGTATTGTAATTGTTATTTTGTAATTATGTAGTTTTACATTTAATATTTTAGGGTGACTTTTACCATCTGTCTAGGGACTGCAGGTGAAAAAGTAGCCTTGTGGCTAATTCTGGCATATTTACAGAAATCTTATTAATATGCATTGTCCCTGTCATAAATAAAGGAAATTAAAAAATGAAGTCATTGTGTAAGCATAAGTTCTAACTCAGGAAGTACTTATTATTGGCAAGTACCCAAACTGAAGTACACAGAAGTATTTGGTTTGAGAAAAACTGGCTAGCTATAGTTGCTACAGTACTGCTAAAACAGCCTGGAGTTCTTCAAATATCACGTTTGATGAAAATAACAGCATAATATCATACTGAATTTGATGCAACAGGTTTACAAAATAATATTGTGTTTGCATGGATTGCTATAAAAGTTAAGAGTTTTTTTAGGACTTAATATAAATCTCAGATTCTATGAATCATAGCTGGGATGATGCAGGTGACAAACTGATAGCAGGGGTGTTGACTTTATGTTTAATAATCTTCTATGTCAAATTGTTCGGATTAAAAAAATACATCCCCAGTCATTAGCAACAAACTCATTTCCTTTTTTTATTGTGATGGGATTTTCTTATCAACGTCCTTGTTCATATTCTAATGCACAAGTATTTTCTTCATGTCTACTTCCGCTTTATTGTAAAGTTATTTTCTTTTTTTACCAGGACATGTGTGTCTGTGCCAGTGTGTCTCTGTGGCAGCAGCAGATGTAGCTTGCAGGTCGAGGCGTGTTTCCATTTAGCAGCTTGGGATAAATATGGTGCTGACACATGAGATGTTCCAGAATAAACCACAACCTGTCTGGCTCTCCTCCAGGTCACATTTGTTCAACGGCAGTGAAACAATTTGTATTTCACAACAGTGAATGCTGCAAATCCACTCGGTCACCCATTGCATTTAATGCACAGTTTATGAATTGGTTAAAGTGGGTGAGATAAAGGGGGAAAAAAAGCTGAAGTCCAAAGGTTCCCACATGTTTGGAATCAGCAGGAATTAAGCAGAACCAGCCAAAGTGAAGAATTTCGAGAAACCAAATCTGGAGGTGGAATGACAATTCTCTGTATACTCCAAGTGAATTCTAAAATTTCTGACTGCATTTTGAGTGCTTTCCAAACATTCTGGCCCATTTTTGTGGCAGGCTAGGAAGTTTTGCTCATGTTCAAAAACATTTCCAGCTGCATTTTAAACATTTAATCCCATTTATAGGGAGAACTGAAATGGCAAGCCACTTCAAATCTAGGCAGAATATCCTGAGTGTATGTCGATTGCCACTGAAATCTATTTGGAAATCAAAACAATCCAGCTCAAATGTACTTGAATTTCTGCTGGAATCTTTCA
>NW_013952420.1:2801728-2806720 GCF_001266775.1 Austrofundulus limnaeus
CACCACCACCACCACCACCACCACCACCAAACTTCATTCTGCACTTGGGAGTTCCTGGTCAACATCGAATCTTTGTCTATTTTTTTTCCCCCACACAAGATTTACATGTCATTCTGCTAGCAACAAAGGGAACTATGGTCAGGGATTGCATCTATGAGATGTCTTGCAAATATGGTTTGTGGGATTGTTTGGGGGCGACTGACAGTGGAGTCAATGATGGGCAGGTTGTACTGTTGTTCAGCCTAAGACTTTCATTTGGTTTGAGATGTACCAACTTCTAATCAGAATAAAGGACATGCTTGTCCATTACTGGTGCAGCTCAAATGTTGGGGTTAATGCCCAAAAAAGAAGTGATGAGAAGCAAGAGAAAACAGTTGATGAGAAGACAGCGAAGATAGTATTGGATGGTGCCTACATACAATCATGAGGCAGGCCTATCTGTGATTCTATAAATGCTGAGTATAAAATGTCCTTCTGCACCTTATCTGCATCATATTTGGCATAAACATCATGGTTCATGTACAGTATGTGTTTTCATTTTAAAGTAAATGCATTTGTTATTGTGGTCTGTGACCTGCATAATGTATGTTATTGTTAATAGACTGCATACAATTATATACACGTGTTTAAGTTTTAAGAAAGTCCATATCTATATCTTTTGTAAGAAGTGGTGAAAATGATCTATAGCAGTGTTGTTTTTGACTGCCATTTCAATTATAGTCAGTCTTATGAAAAAAAAATTTCTTGGTTTTAGTCAGTTTTAGTTATTTCTATATTTAATGGTTTTAGTCAAGTTTTAGTCAATGAAAACTTTAAAAAATTTTGTTTAGTTTTAGTTTAAAAAACAACAACATATTAGTCTTTACAAATTAATTTGAGTAACTTGTGTTAACATTTGTGAATTTGTGTAATTTGTGTTACTCTAAAAATGCCCAAAACAAAAATATTCTCACTTTGTGGCTTTATTTCTCAGAATCTGCTAAAGTGCAATGAACATACAAAATACACATGCCCTAATATTATAAGCAATAAAGGGGAACACACATGTTCAACTCAAACTTGTCAGCCAGGACGATGAAGATGCATCTTATTTATAAAAACGGACATCATGCAGTACTAAACTTAGTGGACTATTAAACTTGTGCAAACAAGTGTTTACATGCACCAGGCTTTTCTTCAGAACAGAAGCACTGACATGTGCAGTTACTAACTTCCCCCCGCCAAACATAAAAATAAAATAAAATAAAATCAAAAACACAGAAAAGAGTTTTACTTTCGTCATAAACGTAAACAAACCGCTTCTGAGCTCAGAATGGACCTGCGACATTAATGGTGGACACGTTACTCCCTTGTTAAGCTACAGGTCACGGACGCACCTTTTTGTTTTGCGAAGCGGCGCAGGCTGTGAGAGAACGGGAGGAAATGTTCTGTGCTGCTGTGTGTTCACGTGTGTGTAACAGCACTGCTGTCTCTCCCTCCACTCTGCATTCTAAATGACAGACAGACCACCAACTAACATTTTCGTCCAGTCTCGTCAATGAAAACTCACACACGTTTCATCACATCTTAGTCATCAAAGAGCTATGTTTACTTCGTTACCGTCTCGTTATCGTCATGAAAAAAGGGGGCATCAAAGAAAATGTTTCATCATCGTCATCGTTAACGAAAACAACACATAGTATGACAACACAACAACAACATAGGTAGACAAACTTGATTCACGCCCAAAATTGTTGTAATCTACATCACCATTTAGCACTACACTTTTACTGTAATACTAGACTTTGGTGCGACAACCCAAAGTTTTCGTTATTCTGTGTATGTTCTTACCTATTCGCGTATATGCAATCATTGTTGCACATAAACACAGCACAATCTTCCCATTTTCACACACCTTCAGCATCGGGTGCCCCCAAAGCGGACCACAATGCTTTGCGCTAAAAAAAGATAGGGATATTTGTGAAACGACATATGGACAAGGAAACAAGTGCTGCAGCCCAAGACACCTCAGAAAAGCATGATTGTTGAAAAGCAGCATTTTAGGCTCCAACAGAGATCGGTCTTGCGGCATTCTTGCGGGACATTTGCATTGTATTTTAAATATTCGAGCTACATTCCTTTTTGATTACTGTTGATTCCAAATACAGTAAGTGTGACTGATGCTTAATGAAACACTTGGTTAAGCACATATTTTTTATTTCTAACATTAACAAATAATCACAACTAAATAACAGTTAAGCTGACATCTAGACTACAGTTCACAGATACGCATGAACCCCACAAAAACAAACTTGCTGGTGATTACATTAAACAAGTGCCTGTATGTGTCTGTGTTTTACTTTAAGGTCCACTCGAAAGCAGGCTGGCTGCAGGGTCAGTGAGCCAGCAGATTTCTGGCACGGTGTCACCTCTGATCTCTGCACAGCACAGCTTGCAGAGCACGTCGGCTCTGCAATGAGGAGCAGAGCACACACGCGAACATAAACATGCCATCAAACACTCGCAACAGAGGCGCACGCTAAAAGTACTCCTGCTCGTAAAAGACGAGCGCGCAGCCATCACACAAGTGCACACACCCGGGGAAAGACACAAAACAGAACCAGCTCGTAGGCAGAGTCCCACTTTTAAAAATACACACTTCAGTGCACGGCCACAGACGTTCTCAAACACCGAGGCCAACAGTTTGGGCACTGACAGCATTCCATTCTTTTACAGGGGAAAAATCTGCCCTTTGACACAGAACATTACCACCGTGCAGAAAGGCTGCGGCCACAGAATGCTATATTTCACTCCTGCAGAAAGGTATGAATCAATACCCATCATTTACACGTCAGGTGTTTTTTGGCTGCGTCCAAGTAATTTCTTCTTAGCAACTCAAATGAATTGGAACGGAGTGTGTAAACTTGATTTGTTCAGTGTTTGTTCGGTCACTTCTTTCAAAGCTGCTTTAATAAATATGAGGGAATTAATCAAACTGCTTTGTTCGTTGCTTGATGGAAAACGAAACTATGTAAAACAACATTGCATGTTGTTGATTTTTTTTTCATATTGTTGACCAAAATATGACTATAGATTGAAATTCCCACCATTTATTTTCTACACAATTTATCTTTGTCAGGGTTGTGAAAGAAAGACTATCCAAGCTTTAAAAAGACAGGAAATGAGGTACTCAGGAACCTATCTACAACAGGTAAGATAATATTTGTTCATATTGTTCCCACATATCACCTTTAAAAATAATCTATAAATAATAATAATAATAATAATAAAAAACTACTCCTTTATTAACGTATTGCATGTAGAACTTTGTCATTTTGACTAAAATGAAGAAATTAACGTAGTATATAATTTTTAACTGTAATCATTAGCAAAATTTATTAGTGTTGTATAAAGTACCACAAAGTGATACTTGAGTAAAAGTACAAGTATCTTACCAAAAAACTACTTTGGTAAAAGTTAAAGTCTCCTTTAGGATTATTCCTTGAGTAAAAGTCAAAGTATCTGATATTTTTGTACTTAAGTATTAAAAGTATTGATTTAAAAGGAGCAATTAGGTTTTCTGTAATGACATTTATTAGGAGGTGACCTCCCCAAAACAATGCAGAAACGACTACATTGTATTAAAATAACTGATTTATGTTAAATTTAGGATGCACTTATCTACCTGTTTCAGTTAATATATACATATCTCAAGGGTGCCTAAACCTTTTCCCCAAAATGAAAATCTATCTGAGGGCTGCGGACAAATGCAATATGAAATTCATGAAATACAAATAATTCTTAAGTACAATACTTTTATTTTACTGGTTATGTCCTGCTGGAGTGTGACATGATTTGTTTGTGTACAAACTAGTACAGTATTGAATTTTATATATTTATACTTCTCATTCAACCACAATTAAATTCACTCTATCTAGGAAGCATAATTTATATGGATATTTTTTTATTTTTTATAATATCAAGCTGGAATGAAAACAAGCAAAAATGAAATAAAGTAATGACTTTCTACTTCTTGCCCTTTTCAAAAATGTAAGGAATAGAAAGTAGAGATAATTGTGTGAAAATGTAAGTAGAAGTAAAAAGTAGGCTGAAAAATAATTACTCTGTCAAGTATAGTACAGATACCCAAAGATTATACTTAAGTGCATAAAAAAGTATTTATACTTAGTTACTTTACAACTCTGTTTATTATCCACATCTTAGCTAACAAGCTAGCTGTGGTAAATTTCCTAAGAAGTATTGGTACTACCTAATTCAGAGTGTAATGTGTTTTTGGCTATAAAAATGGTCTTTATCACTGTAAAATACTTCAGGATATAGTCCATTTCAAATAGTTGTAGTAGCTGTATGGAGAGGGGGCTTTTCTTTACTTGCTTTTTTTCTCATGAGTTACAGGGAGCTGGTGCCATCTCCAGCAGTCATTGTGCAAGAGGCAGGTACGTTCTGGACAGATCGCAAGTCCATCACAGGGCAACATGGAGACAAAAGAGACATACATTCATTCACTCTCCCCACACCAAGAGGCAATTTAGAATTATCAATTAACCTAACTTATATGTATTTGATCTGTGGGAGGAAACCAGAGCACCCAGAGAAAATCCATGCATGCATGTAGAGAACATGCAAACTTTTCACACATGGAACCCAGGCCGAGGGCTGATCCTGCAACTTTCTTACTGAGAGGTAACAATGGCGGTGGTTAATACTACTGTGCTGTTGTGTCACCTTCTTTCACACTATTATATTGTTTTTGAAAAAGACTTGTTTTATGAGCCATAAAAACTATTAAAAAATGGACCATCATTTTGCTAGCCATTAGCCTAGCTTCTGTTGTTCCTCATAGTCTGTGCTCTATAACTGATGACAGGACTGATAAGGTACTAATAACTAATGACAACATGACATTTTCCAGAATATCCCTTTAACCTACACTCACCGGCCACTTTATTAGGTACACCTGTCCAACTGCTCGTTAACACTTAATTTCTAATC
>NW_013952420.1:2807741-2809621 GCF_001266775.1 Austrofundulus limnaeus
CCAGTGAAATATATTTATGTTTGTGGTTGTAATGTGACAAAATATGGAAAAGTTCAAGGGGTATGAATACTTTTGCAAACCACTGTATGTTCAAATGACTACCCCTTTAAGATCGTTTTTGTAAAAAAATTTTTGCTCAATATTTTTTTTATTTCAGTGTAGAATTTCAGAAATAAAACCTGTTTGTATTTTTTATTATTTTTCAACACCCCTGATGTTAGGGCTGTTGTTTACTTTATTTCTCCCATAAGTGGAATCCATTTACTCTAGTACTCTGCTCACAAGATTAGCCACTCCTTCCTCCTCCTAACATCTACAACCAGAAAGGATTATATATAGCACCACTTCACTCTATTGTCTATCTGAGCCATTCAAACTAATGATCAACTGTTTATCTAAAGATTGCCGTCATCCACCCACTCTTAAAAAAGGCTAACTTCGATTCTTCTTTGTTTAGTAGTTACAGACCCATTTCTCAGATTCCTTTCCTGGCGAAGATTCTAGAAAAGGTTGTAGTTAAGCAGCTAACTGCTGCTCTGGATGAACATAGTTTGCTGGACCACTTTCAGTCAGGGTTTCGTAAATCTCACTCAACTGAAACAGCTCTTCAGGAGTCTCAAATGACATTTTAATGCAATGCAATAAAGGTAATTGTTCCATTCTGCTTTTGTTGGACCTGTTGTCAGGTTTTGACACTGTTGACCATCGGACTCTGTTAGGTAGACTGAGGAGTTGTGCTGGTATCTCAGGTGATGCTTTAAAATTTAAAATTTGGGGTGTCTGTGGTAGAGTGGTTAGGGGACTCGTCCTGGAACTGGAAGGTCACCGGTTCGATCCCCGTCCAGTCGATTCGGTCGTTGTGTCCTTGGGCAAGACACTTCACCCGCCATGCCTACTGATGGTGGTCAGAGGGTCCGGTGGCGCCTGTATATGGCAGCCTCGCCTCTGTCAGTGTGCCCCAGGGCAGCTGTGGCTACAATGTAGTTTGCCATCATCAGTGTGTGAATGTGTGTGTGCATGGGTGAATGTCTGTAGTGTGAAGCGCTTTGAATGTCCTGGATGGATAGAAAGGCGCTATATAAGTACAGTACATTTACCATTTAAAATGGTTGTCATCTGACAGATCAACCTTTTTGGCTTGTTCTTGCCCTCTTCATTTTGGTGTTCCACAGGGCTCTGTTTTGTGGCCATTGTTGTTTGTGCTTTATTTGCTACCTCTTGGTTCAATCCTGTCATCTTTTGAGGATATTTCCTATCATTGTTATGCTGATGATATTCAGTTGTACATCTCGTTTTCTCCACATGAAGTTACAAAACTGTGTCTTTTACTACGATGTTTGGATTCAATAAAGAGCTGGATGACAGAGTTTTCTTCAGTTAAATGAAGAAAAAACAGAAGTTATTATATTTGCACCAGAAAAAAAATTATTCTAGCCATAAAGCAGATCCTTGGGCCTCTTGGCAGTTTGGCAAAATCTTCAGTCAGGAATAGGCCTGTCGCGATAGACAATAAATCAATTAATTGCACAATAACTTTTTTTGAGGTCGGTAAAAAAAAGACGGCGATAAGTTTCATTTTCCTGCTTGTTTGTTTACTTCGTCTCTCTCCCTCTCTGTGCTCCGCTGCACAGGAGCTCAGCTGTCCCCTCCCCTCCTGTTTTCTTAGTGTGGGAGGAGTCAACTCTCGCTTTAGCTTGATAGCTCGTTCCTAAAGAAACGCTTCAAAGCAGAGCGCGGCTGCTGAAGTGTTGGGAGAACTAGAGCCTGGATTTCGCTGCGGAGGGAGGGAGGGAGAGAGAGACGGAGTGAGACAGAGAGACAGAGAGAGAGAGAAAGAGAGAGAGACAGAGAGACAGAGAGAGAGAGAAAGAGAGAGAGAC
>NW_013952420.1:2811659-2839242 GCF_001266775.1 Austrofundulus limnaeus
GAAATATATTTATGTTTGTGGTTGTAATGTGACAAAATATGGAAAAGTTCAAGGGGTATGAATACTTTTGCAAACCACTGTATTATGCTTTTATAGTTATTAGTTGTAAAACGGTCACCAGGCAATATTATCGTTTATCGCAATAAATTTTGAGACAATTAATCGCCCAGCAAAATTTGTTATCGTGACAGGCCAAGTCAGGAACCTTGAGATGATTTTTGATTATGGTCTTACACTGGATCATCATGTTAAAACTTTGGTTCGTTCCTGTTTCTACCCTCTACGAAATACAGCAAAGCTCAGCCCCATTGTGTCTCGTTCAGAAATGGAAATTTTACTTCATGTTTTTGTTTCATCTCGTTTAAGTTATTGTAATGCATTGTATACTTGCCTAAATAAAACCTCACTTGACCGGATACAGTCTGTGCAGAATGCGGCTGCCAGACTCCTGACGAGATCTTCTAAGTTTTGTCATGTGGCTCCACTGTTAATGCAACTTCACTGGCTCCCAGTTCATTATCGAGTGAAATTCAAGATTTTGGTTTTGACTTGGCGAGCTCTGCATGGTCAGACACCACACTACATTTCTGAACTTTTACATTTTTACACTCCTGTCAGGGCTCTGAGGTCTTGTGAAAAAGACATGCTGATTGTTCCTCAGACAAAATTAAAGACTAAAGGAGACAGAGCTTTTTCGTCTGTGGCTCCAAGGATTTGGAACTTTCTTACTATGAATTTAAGATCAGCAGACTGAGGACTCCTTTAAAGCTCAGTTAAAAAACTTATCTTTTAAAATCTGCATTTGCTTAAATTTGCTCTGTCTATTTTTATTTGTTTGTTTGTTTGTTTGTGTTTGTTGAAGCACTTTGCGATCCCTATCTTAAAATGTGCTGTATAAATAAAGTTTTACTTATTTACTTACTCAACTATAAACTACTATAGTCTGGTGAGAATCTGCATCAAGGCTGTTTTGAATGTCTATCTTTTTTACTCATTAGTGAGAGAGACATGGTCAAAATAAGACCATTGTCCTCATGGTAGACCCATATGTTTCACCTTAGCCCTAGAATGTGGTCTATGCATGTTTTTTTTTTTTTTTTTGCTCCATCTAGTTCAAAACAAAAAAGAGGAGGGGTCGTCTTTCCAGCAGAAAAAGGATAATGAAAGGGGTATACATTTACTGTACATCAATTGAAGGGGGGATCAACGCCTGTGAATACGAGCCCAGCAGAGGGTTTTCTATTCAAAGGGATCAGTGGGAACTTTGCCACAGCAAGTACTGTAAAGCGTGGCTTGGTATTGGTGAGTACAATACCTCTGGTGACAGCGCACACACCCACCAAGGGGACAAGCCTGCTGATGGGGTGGAGCGAGTATGATTGGGTGGGAGGAAACAAACACGAGCAGAAACAAAGAGTGACACAGATATGTTTAAATCGCCACCTTAATTACTAGATTTAAGAAAGTGGCTAAAAATAGGTAAAGTCAAAACAGTTCAAATGCCCTCTGTAGGCTGGCTGCAATGCAAGTCCAAAGGCCAGGTTAACATCACCAGCTGCTAAAAATAAAAATACACTTTCAAAACTTGACTCAAACTTCTATTGATCATAATGCTGTGGGTTCAGATACTGTATTATTTTTGTTGTATAATTAGTTATATTTAGTCGTGGATATTAAAAAGCACAGTGATCGTGTGAATGTGAGTAGGCAGGACTTAAAGCCTAACATCTGCTAACAAACAATAACTGAGTTCTTTGTGGTATTTTGTGCAGAGAAACAGTGTTTTAATGTGTCATGTTATAAAAACTTAAAGGTACTACATACGACTGACTAAATGTTAAATAAATAGTTTTAAAATACTATTAAAAGTAAAAGTAGAGTTTTACTCACTGCTGGGTTGTGGTGAATAGCTGACATCCTAAAATTTCCCCATCTTCAACGAGACATTCCCACTAAGGCGTTCCAGCTTAAATTTATGACTGGTGAGCGGGAACTTCTCACTTCCTAGTAAAACTGGACCACAGCAAAAGTAGTTATCAAAAATGCAGCAAAATTGAGATTTTACGTGGCAAAGTTTGCCAACTGCTTGCTACTTTTGAACCCTGTGCACCTCCACTCAGTGGTGTGATAGCACCATTTCAAGGGTAAAATAATCAACATGTATTTTGAGAGATGTAGTACATGGTCAATGCTCGCTTTAAAGCAGCATATGCTTATTTTAAGGCATTAATACATCTTCAAAGAGGTCACAGGCTCCATAAAATGCTGTGGCGGGCCATATTGGCTCATGGGCCTTGGGTTTGACACTACACTGTAGCATATTGTAATAATATATTTTTATATTGTTAAAAGCCCATCTGGGGACGAGAATTGCAAACTAGCTAAGATTGTAAATGTTATAGTGTTCTGTATTTGTTATGTAACACTTGTCCCCATGCAAATAAACAATAAAGAAAGAAAGAAGAATGTAATACTGTATAATAGAATATTAATGTAATAAACCCATGATGTCACGATGCAGGACTGAGTGAGAGACTCCAGCAGACCCTTTATCTCTCTACCAAAAACAAATTCACAAAAGGTCTACATTTACCACACTGTAACATCATTAGTGGCTCAGCAGGGAACAGGACGTGATTATCTATTCCCGAGAGATATGGTGGTAAAAGAACGGCCTATAAAACAACCAGACTTGGCAAAGTCACATTCAGATACGTTTTATCTCACAACTGGATTACACAATTACACCCACAGACATAGTAAAATGTCTCATTCAAATCTAAGTTTTTATGTTTAGGACCATAATAAAAAAAAAGATGTGATCCTCACCCCGTCTTGAAAGTAAACACAGTTGTCATATTATAACTTCAACTCTGACAACGTTGGAACGTGCAATGCAATGATTTGAGAAACTCATCAACCTTTAACTTATTCACAATGGAACACAGTAAACATATAAATATTTAAATTAAATTATTATTTTTATGACGAATAAAAGTAATTTTGAATTAGATGGCAGCAACACATTTCAAAAAGTGTAGTCATAACTTTGTCAAAATTGGTGTTATACACTATTAAAATGTATTCAACAACTACATTAGATGTGCTAGATTACAATTTATATGAACAAACTTACAAAAGTAAGCAAGAATAATCATTTCTCTATTTAACTGTAAGTACCACTTGAAAACATGATCCATTGGAATGTTAATATAGCCAGTTTTTTAATTTCTTTCAATATTTGACCACACCTGAGCAGACGCAGTCACTCAACAGCAGGCATAATTGTGGGCAGTGAAGTGTTCTTTCACTTGACCCGACACTGCACTCAATTGTACATTTCACAAATGGGAAGCTTTTTTCAGTACAACACCAATCAAACAAAACCATTATTGTTACACCAACTTCAAAAAAAAAAATGTTTACTCTGTCATACATAAAAATAAGCTTTTACATTTTATATATATTTAAGAACTTTATTGGAAACATTTCTTTTTGAAAAATAAATAACTAGACTGTTGGAAAATCATTTTTAGACATTACTTCATTACTGAATCACAGGCAAACCCTTCTGTTAAAGCTAATTGCCATGTACATATGAACAATAATAAATGTTTATTATATATAGATTATAAGGTATGTATAAATAAATGGTTTATATTCAAATATCAGTTGCTCAGATTTAAAAAAAAAATTCGGGTTAGTCAGTCAACCTCTGATTGTCACTCATTACTTGTTGCATTTAAAACCAAATAAGATTAAATAACCACACCTATAACACATGCCTGGCATAATCTACTGCAAGAAGACAAAAAAGCAACAATAAAAATCCCTGGATCTTCAACTGAAACATCTTTTTGTAAACAAAAATATTGCTCAAATACAGTCATCTGTACTCCATTGGCTCTGTGTTCCCTCCATTCTGTCTGATCCTGAAAAATGACAATGTAATTTCTGCTCCAGTTATTCCCCATGCCACGATGGAGCGTTCTCACTCACGGCTCGAGTCCTCACAGACTCCTCACCCATTTTACCGCTCACGCTGAGCCAATATTGTGCTTAAATCTCATGCTCCGATTGTCATGGATGAACTTTGTTTGGCACAATTAGATAGACGGAGTAATTATACTGGCACCCTGTGTCCGTGCGGATCACCCTTTGAACAGCTGAAATGTTTACAGTGAAAGACACCCAAATATAGATCGCAGCACTGAGCCCACCCCTGCCATTACAGTGGAGGATAATGAACCGCAGACCATTTTTGGCAACAGCCTTCTTTTTATGTGGGAAAATCAGTTAAAGCCATAATGGCTGCCAACAAAATAAATAAGTAATATGTGTTCTTGATTTGAAATTTTGTGCTTCGGACACAATTTTTACATCATCAAAAACATTTAGTAAAATGACACGCAGAAGAAAAGTGCACGGCATAAACAAATACAGCCACAAAGTTCTGACCAGTCACACAATGCGGGCTGTATTGCCTGCAAGACACAGTTCTTTGCTGTGCATGTCAGTAAAAATCTGTAAAAATTCAGTCAAAATCTGCCACGCACAAAGACTGTCCAAAGTGTACTCCTCAATGTTTGAATGTAAACAAACGACTCATCATTGTTGGCAACAAAACACAATTTTGTTGATTATGCTCATTTATTTTATGAAATGCGGTAGACTATTGGTAGTAAATGATGCGTACATAGTGGTAGATTTTATCATGTATATTACACATGAAAAAAAAAACATTCAAATCAAAAACAATGAAAAAAATCATATACTGTATTTTAACAGATGTATCTAAGGGTTCTTAAGATGCAGATCAGACAAGAGGGGTGTCTTTCAGCTGGCTCAGGATGCCCTCAAAGCACTGTGCCAATTTAGGTCTGGTAAGAGGTTGTTGTAGTTTTTTTTTTTTAATCTACATACATTTTGGTAATGTCTATGAACTACATAAGCATCGGAGGGGGTGACCACAATTATTTTATGAAACAGAGGAAGGCATAAAGAATAAATTGTACTGGCTTGGATAGAGGAAGTCAGTAATGATTTAACAGCTTTGATAGCTGTTGTGTTGTTTTCACAATCTTTGGTCCCGCCTTTTTTTTTACCTATGTAAATTTCATCATCTTGTGTGGACCTCCTAAAAACCTACCTAAAAGCCTGGTGTAGACGTTGTAGTTATATAAAAAACTTACTGGACACAAATAATATACAAATACTACCACATATTTTTGTCTACAACAGCTAAAAATGTGTATTCACAAACCTTGATGGTTCGGAGAACTTTGACTGGTTGGTGGCTGGAAGCTTGGATGAATAAGGTCAGGCTGTCTGTGATTGGAGGAGCAGTCTATGTTGTCCTGCTGAAATAAAGAGTAAAGAGAAAAATCATTTAAAAAACATTTGTGACATATTCTAAAAACTGTTGGAGAACAAAAACAATACACCACTAACAGTGGCTGAAATGACAACTGTTTAGGAAGCAAATTTTGTGTGAATATTTCAACATGATCAATGTTGCACTAAAATGGCAACTAAATCCATAAAATATGTTGAAACAGACAAATGGTAAAGCATTTAAAAAAATCTGAAAATTAAAAAAAAAAAATTGCTAAAGTTTCTAACAAACTGAGCTACAAATGCTAAGTGGTGGTACATTCCAGTAAGTGAACATAGATCATTTGTACATCAGATCAAAACAGCTAAGTTATCTCGTAACCGCAGCGTGTTTGTGTAAACCTTTTGTTCTGTTTCAACACATTCCATCCAAAAGATGAGTTACGGAAGAAAAGAAATTCCACAAAAACTAATTTGACATCGATTCCTGTCTGGCACTCACGTCTACTGAAGATGAGAAATTACTGTGTGTGTGTGTGTGTGTGTGNGTCCAGTACAGCTAAAGTGGGAACACAAAGTTCTGGGGTGTACAAAAACATCTCTGAGTGTGTCATGCACATCAGACCTCCTCTGATGCTGTAATAAAAGCAGCTGTGGTTACTTGTTCTGCCCCATTTAGAGCAGTGACAGACAATGCAGGCAATTTGGATTTTATTACACAAGCGCTTTCTTTTTTTTCTCCTCACTGTAAGTCAGTATTCCACCCATTTTTTTTTAAAGATTGAAGCTTTTTGCCATACAAGGTTTATTGCTTTCACAGATAGTGGGCTACAGTGATTAAATTATGATGACTCTGGCTCATATTGTGCAGTTCTGTATTTGTACTTTGGACAATTTAAACTGTCCCGGGGTTTGTTTAATAAGCCACAGAACAAAATCTATCACCATTTGAATGAGCAGTCCTTGTGCTTTGTTGTGCTTCCCTGCCGTAATGATGCAAACAAGTAACTGATCAAATAGGTGTATTCTTCCAGCACACTGTTCAATAAAATTATGATTTCAGTGTAAAACTGATTATCAAGATATATTCAATCATAGAATCAGAAAGTGTTCAAGCTATGAGGTAACTTTAGAGTCACTGTAGAGCAAACTGAGTGGCTGTAAAGATTAAGGCCGAATGTAGAAATGTTGGTGGAAATTCTCATTTATGGAAACAAAACATCTTTAACTATAGAAAAGAAGTCCAGTTACTGTTGTTGTTGTTGTTTAGCAGGTATAATTTAACTTTGATATAGCAATTTGCCAACATAAAAGTTAAAGAGGCATTCTGTGTCTCTAAAAATGATGGAGTAGCGCACATGCATGCATGTGGGTGGCAGATTCGTACAATCCACTTCATCAAATGGCTCTCCTTCGTGAACTGCACAGGAACGATTCGTGTGTTGGAGTCGAGGTGGAAGCAGCTCTGGCCTTCTTTTTGACCTGCTTGGTGACCTTGTCTCCAGGAGGCTCTGTTAACTGTTATCTCACTGGGCTGCAACTGCATCAAGCATTCACATCCGAGTTTTAAGAATGTCATTCTAGAGGGTTGACTGTTTCCTTGCGTGACTCTAAGGACCTCGTTCACATATTGCCAGAACATGTAGAAAAAGGTTGCAAGATGGTTCTCTCCACGTAGTCAAAAACTCACTTGTGGGTGTCTGGAATCCAGCTTGCCAACCCTTCAGTAATCAGGCACATTTTGGCCCAAATTTGCAAGGGGGTTCACGTAAAGGTTACCAATTCAGTGGGATTCCAAACAAAAATAAGGTTGTTGTTTGTTTGCTCTGCAATTTGGTGTTTCCAACTAGTTCCCACTATTCGCAGACCAGTGAGACACTGCTATCTACAATTCTCCCCCACTTGTTGGCATTGATCTTTATTTTCCTCTTGCAAACTCTTTGTATCCAAGTTGGACAGTCCCTTCTGCCTTTGTGAGCTCAGCAATCAGACCATACCATTCCTTTGGGATGTGCCCAGGGTTGCATTTACCATACATCCCACATAGCAGGCAGGTGTGGGCCAGATTTGGTGTCAAGCTAGCACTGGTGGCCGACTGTTGGCGTGACAAGTGGTTTGTCAAGTGGATGTTCTGTGGACCAGGTCTGGAAATAATGGTGCTGTTTTTAAGATGGCATGCCACCACTGACCCAGTTGTGCTTTAGTTTTTGTGGTTCTGGCCCATGCATGGACCACCTCTGGGAAACCACATCCAAGCCAACAAAGGGCCGTCATCCTTTGCTGTATCTGGGCTGAGTGAGTGCATTGTGTGGACCAGAACGATTTTGCTATGTGGGATTTCTTAACAATCTGAGTTGTCTCTGTCTGAGAAGGATGTACATAGTGGTAAAACCTGCAGAACTTTTATGTCCTTATTAAGCCAGAAGATGGACAGAAATCACCAAAGGCATCATAAGTAAAAGCTATAGTGTTTTTTTATTTCCTTGTGTAGATGGTTTAGATTTGGTATTCAGAGAAACACTCTTCCTCTGTGATGAACACTAGTTACATTTTTTAAATTAAACGGAGGGCCACATGAAAGCTTGCAGTCTCCATAGCGCTGTCCACCATCTTTTAACGCTTATTTTTGGGATAAATACCCAATTTATTTTACATCTTTACAAACTGAAATATGAATTTTAGCTTCTTTCAAAGCTGCTTGCCTTTGAATAAAAACATCTGCAATTCCACTTGTTCCTAAGTCAGTGGAAACCCCATCAACACACACTTTTACAGCTCCACCTACCAGAGGTGATCCGAGCCCAGCGCCCTAACGAGGTACATCACTGTTCAGGTTGTGGGATGATATTGCGGTAAGTTAGCCTCAGTGTTTAGCTGGAACAGTTTAGTCATGATTTAGCTTCAGTGAGCAAAAAGCAAAACTCTTTATACATGACCTATTGATTTTGTTTTAATAGCTAAATGGAATTTAAACAAATTAAAATGTACAAATGCAAACAGAGACCTTAAGAACTTATTAAAACATACCAACAAGAGCATTTAAGACAACACATAAAAGCTGTCATCTCTATCATCTGCAGGAACAATACACAGATAACCTTTGCCCTTGCATTTTAATGCCCTACATCTCCATCACATTCACACCGTTTAACATACAGAGATAAAAGCACACACACTCACACCAACGCACACATGTGATGCTTAAATTTGTAAAAAGGGGTCCATGGGACAGAGGGTAGGCCACGTTTTGACAAGCAGCTTATAGGGGTCACTTCATACAGCTGAAGTTGAAAGGAGCTCTTAACAGGAGTCAAAGGGCCGAAGGTCCAGCCTTTAAAAGGGGTCAGGGGAAGGTCAGGGACAAGGTTAAAGCCCTGAACACAGAGCAGGCACAAGGTGGTGGAGGTGGAGCTGCAAACAAAAGGGGTGAAAAGGTGGAGGTGGTGGTAAAATTACGCCTTCAGGAGGGGTCCGACTAGGGGGTAAATTTATGACCGGGGTTTGAATGTAGCTCCAAACTAAACTTACTGAGGGGGTTTGTGCTAAAAAGGAACAGCTGAAATGGTTTCATAACAATGCTTCAAACTCAACTTATGTGTTGGCTCTGGCTGTAAGAACATTGGGCTCATGTAAGAACCGTTCGTACGAACAGATTTGTTCTTAAGTTGTGCCTAGGAGTGATTTAGGAGAATTTGTGGCATTCACCAATGTTTTCGTATCCTAAGATTTTCTTCAGATACGAACAAAATTCACGAGTGGTCCAGACCTGTCGTATATTTTATGAGCAGTAAGTCTGCTGTTATCCAGACGGATTTTCTTCACTAATAACTTTATATTTCAGTAGTTTGAAGATATTTCGAGATGAAAATAAATCACACTCCATAAATGTTTCGTTATGTTGACAAGAGGCTATTCTGTTTGAATTAGAATATAATTTTAAATGTAACTAATGACATAAATTGGTGAAACTAAAATAAACTGGCTATTAATTTTGTTGTATAGCACTACAATATTAATATGAAGTTAACTGAAGTTTTGACACATTTTGAAAACATTTTTTTAAGTGAAACATGCAACACAGTTGTTTACACTGAAATTAAAAATATTTGACCAAAGAAAATACGGAGCAGGACTACAGAGAGAGATAAATAGGATTTAGATTTTTATTTCTGCGACTGTACGACCCATGGGAGACACGACATTAACAGCAGTCATTTCATTCCTCGGCTTTAAAGCAGATCCTTTTTTATTTTTATTTTTTGTGGATCTCCGAGAGCAGGACTTCAATCTCCGAACTCGTAAATTTCTTTTTTTTACTTTGCGATGACATTCATGAATGGACACTTCCTGGTATGTGGGGCAGGAAACGTATATCCTTATATGGTGTTTTTGGGGTGGTAATTAGGTAAATTACCTCTCCGCGTGCATGAGCAGCTGGATACGAACAGGTGTAATTCATCATGTTTACAAAGCTCATTTACACACTTTTCCTGAAGATAGAAGAGTTTGTTGAATCTGAATGACATGTTCGTACGAACCCTTCATACGAACAAATGTAAGAGAAATTTAGGATAAGAATACGAACATCTTCTTGCATGAGGCCCATTGTTTAGTACTGGTTAACTGGCAGTTTTGGAAATAAGGTTATTTCATCCAGACTTCTTTTTGTTTTTGTGACTTATAATTTATAATAATATAATTTATAGTATAATTACAATCATTTAGGAGTGATCTTTCTACCTAGAAGCTGAAAGTAGCAAAAATTTATCAATACAACTAACAGCAAAACAATTACCAGAAGCTAAATTTAGCAAACAGCTTAATAAAATCTAAAAAATGCAAAATACTTGTTGAAACAGCAAACAATTACATAAAAAATAGGTGAAGGATAACTAGAAGTAAAAAAGCTAGCTAAAACCAGCAAAACAATAGTTAACAGTAGCAAAAGAAATCTAGCTAAAAGTAGCAGAATAGTGGCTAAAATATCCACATTTCAGTGTCTTTATTTGAGGAAAATATTTGTGAAAAAGTAAAATATTTCAAAAGGTAGAAAAGTTACAAAAAAAAAGTCGTAGACCCCATCTCCTGAATGAGCTGAGGACAAATTGACCACATTTCCTCACTCTACTGCTGTCCTTGTTCTACTCTCCAGGTTTGTATTTGTGATTATTTCCATCAATAAAATGTTTTTTTTTCCTCTCTGCATAGAAACACACCTGGACCAGTTACAGTATTCTGTGTGTGTCCGTGTCTCTTTCACATCCTTTCTGACCCCAGCCAGTCGAAGCAGTTTGCTGCCCATTCTGAGCCTGGTTCTGGTTGATGTTTTTTCTTGTTAAAAGGAAGTTTCTCCTTTCCACTGTTACAAATGTGCTGCTCAAAAAATGGTAGATTGCAACAAAGTTGAGATTTGATGCAATCTACTGGCTTCCTTAGATAGATAACGTTTAATAATTGGTATTTCGTAATCTACATGAATGTTTTTGTACAGGGCCCCGAAAAAAAACTTTTATTCTGAATATAAGTCTTAGAAGTAAACTGAACACAAATTAACAGATTTCCCAAAAACTCTCCCTGTAATAAAATGCATATCTTGCTGACAGCATAAATAATTATAGTTCATCTTACACAGCTGTTTATAAAACTTGAGCAAAGAGTATCACATTTTCATATTTCTGGGTTAACCGCTCCATCACTAACAATCATCTTTAACATCACCAAATTTGACTCGATCTGCACATTGAATATTCACATGTCAAGATTATAAATAAGAAAAAGAAGTAGTTAAACAATCCTCTTGGTTTAATAAGAATGTTATCTTCCCTTGAATCTGTCTTGTATTGCAGCTGCAGCTTTATCTGGGAGAAGAAAATCTTCCAGAACCCTGGAATTTCACAGTGAATAGGTTTTCTCATTCAGCAAGTCAAGGTACATCTGTTATAGCTGAATGGTTTGCATACAGCCGACCGAGTGTGTCCCTGTGCATGTGGACTGCTGTGCATGTTTGTCTGTGTACATTGCTGTCCGTACACTGTAGTTCCAGCATCCATCCAAACTGTTGGCAAAGCTATTTAAAAAATGTGATTCCTAATGCTGTTCCAGAATTTTAATTTTTAAGTCCCCAGTAAATAAAACATTAAAATCTGTGAACTTACAAAAATAAAATTAAAAAATCTAATCTAAATGACAGAAAGTCACATGTCAAACTCAAAGCCCTAGGGCCAAATGTAGCAGCATTTTATGTGGTCCAGAAGAGAGCTTCAAAAATGTATTAAAGTCTTAAACCATGCTGCTTTAAAGCCAGCATTGACCATAAAATACATTTACTTTATTGCATGTTGATTATTAACCTGTGAAATAATGGCATCCCACCACTAGGTGGCGGTGCACAAGATTCAAACGTAGCTAGCAGCCAGCAGCCAGCGAAATTCACCATGTAAAAATCTCCATTTTGCTGCACTGTCACTGGCTACTTTTGATGTGGCCCAATTGTATGAGGAAGTGGGAATTTCCCACTTATAAGGTGTAAATTTAAACTGGAACGCACCTCCAGTTAGAATTCCCTGTCGGAAAGTGGGAAAGTTCAGAATTTAAGATGGCAGCTACTCACTAAAACTCAACAGCAGAAATATGTCACAATTCAGGGCTTGCAGCCAACATAGAGCACATTTGTCGGCCACTTACGTCACTGCCTCACGAAGTAAGCTGTCCCAATTCGTAGGCGTCTACTCATGCAGCCAACAAATGCGGCCGATAAAAAAAAAAACGTAGGCTGCATCTGAGTACACTAGCTACAAGGCCAACAATATCCAAGGATTTATTGCGCTGTCAGCAAACTAAACAGAAAAAAACAAAGACAGCAAAGGTAGTTTTTTATTTATTTATATTTTTAATTTTATGGCACAATTTTTTTTTACGGCCAGAGTTTGGAAATTTAGCACAGATTGAAGAATTTGTTTTAAATGTAAGCTTAGAAACTTGGTTTAAGAAATGTTTGCTGCAATGAGATGTTAAATAAAATGCAGTTACAAGTACAAGTATTAATGCTGAATTTTGTGAGGAACAGCTCAAGAGATGTAACATTAAATGCTTCGCTGTGGTAACGGTGCAGCTTGTGGTCACGCAAACATACGTCTTCCGTAGACTAGACCATCTCATCTTACAGCCACCTATGCAGCCTACACAAGCAGCCTACTCCCCACACAGGGTGTGGCCAATGTGGGCCGTGATCTAAATGGGCTGCAACCCATGAATTGAGACACAGTGAGTGAGTAAAACTCTTACTTTTGCTTTGAATAGTATTTCTGTAATATTTATTTTACATTTAGTCAGTTGCCAATGTAGTACTTTTCATTGTTTAAAAGATGACTTGTTAAAACAGTTTCTATGCACAAAATACCACAAAGAGCTCAGTTAGTGTTTGTTAACAATGCTCAGCTGTAGCAATGAGACAAGAAATGTGACATTTTTTGTTTAGTCGAAGTTAAACATGAAAAGTCAAACTTAATTAAAACTGGCACTTTGAGGGCAAAAATGCTTATTTGACCCACAATAAAAATAAGTTTTACACCCTGCTTTAAGTGGAACAGAAACAAAGTGCACACATACATTTAAACTGCTTAAATTATTTTAAAACAACCATATTGTTGAATAAGGTGCTAATTTGGGCACCCTTGCTTGAAATTTG
This sequence comes from Austrofundulus limnaeus, assembly GCF_001266775.1. Classification (NCBI taxonomy): domain Eukaryota; kingdom Metazoa; phylum Chordata; class Actinopteri; order Cyprinodontiformes; family Rivulidae; genus Austrofundulus; species Austrofundulus limnaeus. Next base: position 2,824,681 of record NW_013952420.1, read on the forward strand.
CCCTAGCAACAAAAGTTATCGTTTTTTCCCCCATTTTCCATGCATCACTTAAAAAGAACAAGATTTAACACAATGTCTTGTTTGGCAATCTCCTGGAGCTCTTATTGAGTCTCTGGCTAGAAAATGTCCTTGCTCAACCCAACTCAACTCTTGCACAAACATGTTTAGGATCATAAATTGCACATAAAAAATACAAACATGGCCTAAAGTGGAACCTTGAATTCTATCTCCGAGGTGTAGAGATAAAACCTAAACTATCTCATTAAGAATGAACTCTCTAACCTCATGTTAGGTTCAAAGGGCACAGATAAAGTCAGGACCTACAGTAGATGAGCTGCAGATGGCAGACAAGCTACTGATTGGATTTTGGCTACTGTTGTAAACCTAATGGGCACTCCTTGCCCTGCAGAGGCTGTTATAAAAAAAAAATCCAAAAACCAAACAATGTATTTGTTTACGTATACAACTTACAAAACCCTGTTTCAAAATCCAAAGTAATATATTCAAACTTAATCACATTAAAAATATGTCAATACAAGCCTTTCCTGTGTTTCTAACCTTAAACTCCCATATTTATTCATGTATAATACGATCTCATGTATAATACGACACCCCCCCCCTTTTAGCTTAAAAAGCATAAAAATTTTAATCGTCAAACTACCTCCAATTTCATACAGACTTCAAGATTTTTCAGCCTTTGCAGTGTTTATACATATAAGTAAAATGATCATTGAACTGTTCATTTTATTTTAACAACATGCAGTAGGTACTAAAAGTTATTTTGACAACATATATCAGCAAACTATGATTTTGAGCATCATATGGATTCTGGCATTTTACACATAGTCCACCAGGATGCGCCAACACAAAAGTCAGAGACTTCACATGAGATTTGGGCCATCTTCTGGGGGAAAAGCAGATTACTTCCTACTCACGAGCGCCCCCTCTGGTGGGGAATTTTTTTTCAGGGATACAAAATTTTTCAGAACACCAGTAGACGGCAGCCATTACAGACGAACGTGTGTTTGTTGTTGTTCGAGGAGCAGCCCGGTCACACGCTAATGTCATTACTAAGGTGCAGGACTGCTTTCCCCCACTTTTTTTCACAGCATGTCGCCTGCTTGGATCTGTTATTATCTGGCTCTGAAGCATGAAGTAGTGTCACAGGTAAGCTTGCTTCAACTGTTTTTTTACGTCGTGGTCTCATTTCCAGACTCACTCATTTTGTGAATGAAGCCGATACTTCAGTTAAAATACATAAGTAAAAATAATTATCCAAGTATAATACTACCCCCCAACTTTATGGATGATTTTATGGATTCAATTTTATGTATTATACTTGAATGAATACCGTACTCTCCTTTAATCTTTAGATATAGCTGGACTGCTGAGTCCTGGAAAGTGTTTGGGGGAGGAGTTTGTTCAATCTTATCATTTCAAATGTCTTTCTATTCTTCATTGAACTGATTAAACCCTGCCCTGCTAGTATAATACTTTGTGACTGTTGTGTTTCCAACGCAATGGAGTACTGAGTTGTCCAATAAAACATTAAAAATAACTTTGTTAAATATGCAATAACTCTAACTCTGAGAATGTTCTAGAAATCAGCAGATTACTTTGACCTATTTTTGCCCTTTTTTCCCCAATAACTGCCATTAATTATCTGTTGAGTTTATAAAACTGTACTGAAAAAATAAATGAAGAAGAAACGACAGACAAAGAAGTCACCATTTACCTGATAGTTTGGATGGTGTAGAAAATAATCCGGACAACCAGCTACAGCCATGGTTTGCGTTTTTGGGATCCCTCAGGAACGTTCTCAGGTTGGATCGGCTTCAGTGCAGAAAGGACCTAGCACAACCTGAGGAGGGAGATATGAAAGAAAGTGAAAAATAGTGGAAAATCAAAAAGATGGTTTGACTCGTTTACTAGAGAAAAAGTGTTAAACATTATGAGAGGGTTAGAAAGTAACCCTGAACCTAACCCTTAATTTAGTGTGATTATTTAAACAATTTACTGAGATGTGATCATTGTTATCATAACTGCAGTAGAAGTTGCACTTAGAGTAGAATGATTTAAGGACAACAGTCTGTCCAACTTGGGTCAAATTAAATATAAAATTCAACAACTTTTATGCGCCCAAAGTTCAAAAGTGGGTTTCCCACTAACCTCTTGGCATTGCTGCTACGAAACAAACACCTGTAAACACTCAACCAAAAATACCCTGTGGGCATGTCTCCAGGTCTGAAGTTAGATCCCAGGGGATATTTAAAGCCGAGCAGCTCAGGCTCATAACTGTGATGGCCTTTTATACAACAGTTCATGACCCTGAGTTTGTATTTAAAAACATGAACTGCCATTTCATACTCAGCTAAAATTATCTCGTGTTTGTGTTAGCGGCTGTTAGCGGGTTGCCCTTGTGGCCATGAGGTGTTTATATTTAATGTGTGCATTTCTGCTTGTACATACTGAAAGTTTCTGCTTGGATACATGTTAGCCACGATTAACTGCAAATTAATGGCACATGAATGTGCATTTGTAACGTGTTATGAAATAAAAGATCTTAAGGTGGAGTTGGGTTACATTAGAAAGAGCAAACAGGTAAATATTAGTTGGTATTGGCTGAAACTTTGGTCATAAGAAAGTGACCTTTATGTGTGAGATCTAGGTAAAAGTTTAGAAACGTTTAGAAAAGTATGTTGTGTTAAGTTTGGCCATAATGGTGTAGTAGAAAATAACTATATATAAATGCTTGAGCTGTAATGTTCACATAAACACAGGTGATAGTTTAAAAAAAAGGAGAGAGTGGAATTTCAAGCTTTTTAACCTGCATGAGATACTTTGTTATATAACCTAGATTCACATGCAGATTAAATGCATGCCCCTCATAATGGAGAGTTCTTGGGGTTTTTGTTCGCCTAGCTCACAGAAGAGATGTTTTGGTTACATGTATGAAGCAGAAAAAATCCAGGGGTGGCACCAAAACCAAAAGCCTGAAAAGAATTTCAGGGGATTTGTTATGTTGTTGTCATAAATCTTCTTTAGATTGCTCTTTTTTTCATGTACAGTACCCTGAGACAATGTATGTTGTGACTTGGCGCTCTATAAATAAACTGAATTGAATTGAATAAATGGGTTATCTGACAAAAACTACTCAACCTACTGAAGTTTGTCCTCTCCTCAATCTTTATTCACTATAAAAATGTATTTACTAATTATAAAAAGGCTTGGGACTCTGAAAGATAACACTGTCTGTGGGGCGGGGGTGCAGCAGAGAGCTACATTACTAATGCTTATTCATCCTGTCGCTACAATCTCTGCTCCCCATCTGAAAGTAACAGAGCTTTCAGCGGCGGGGGGTTGAGTCAATTTTCTTGGGCAGGGCGCTCGGTTCGGTTGACAGGGCGGGGAGGGTTTTCATTGGATGATGGTAGGGAAAACACTGCTTGTGAATGCTGTTTGCCAAATAGTTGCCAACATACACATCTCAGGTACTACCCTAAGACAGCTTAGTGTGTCTTAAGTCTGTCCTGGGAAACCCTCCCTGTCAGTCCATTTCAAGTGGCTAAATTTAACACAGAGAAGCCCAGAAATGAATGAGCTCTTCACCTGAAGTCCGGACAAACACCCCTCAGAGGGAGCTTATTTCTGACATTTGCAAATGAAATCACTCACTTTCAGTCACAACCCAGAGCTTGTAAGCACAAGTAGGGAATGAAAGTAGACTAACCAGTAAATACACACTTTTTTTGGCTCCATGCTCTCTTTACTAGAACAAGTTAGCACAGTTCCTACACACGAGTGAGGGCAATAATCCAACCCCATCTTGGTACGAGGAACAATTCTGAGACTGCAATGAAAACATCTTCTGAAAATATGTGTAAAAAAGATTCTTGTGCTAAAATAAAATACTAATCTTGGAGTGGACACTTCGATCTTCTATCATAAAAAAATACGGCATGCTCCCTCCAGTGAAACAACAGTATTTGACGGTATGGACTAAGATTTTGCTTGCTATTTGCTTTTAAAGATACTTTTATTCCCAAAATTACATGCAAGTTATTTTTTTTAAAATTCACATTAACCTTAAAACAATATTTCACAAAAACTCAGATAAAAGGGAAGATGGATGGATGGATGAATGGATGGATGGATGGATGGATGGATGGATGGATGGATGGATGGATGGATGGACAGACAGACTGATAAAAACACCTTTCAGGTGAGTAATTTATGAAGTATGTCAAGCTGTCTGAGACCATAGTGACACTATTAAAGATGGCAGCATAAGCTGTGTGTTGTGGTTGGTGAACAAAAATTGATAAAGACGTGGCTTCAACTTAATCCACAACTATCGTATATCTGGGGACCCTGATACCAGGTAACTTTTTACTTACTACAAGACAGTTACATTTAAAATAGTGAATACACAAACCCTTCATTTGAACCTAGAATGAGGTTGGTTTGCGCCTACAGTACATGAAAACAGTAAGTAGCACAAACAGCCCTTTCCTTTTCACCAATGTTACCGTTGTTCATCTACTTACACAAGCGCAGAAAAACTACCGACTGCAGCCGTCTGTAGTGTATATGTGTGATTTCAGGCCTCCACAAGGGGTTTGCAAAAACTTCCGCTCTGAGACCTATACTTAAAAATCTTTGGTTGTAGAGATAACAAGTGCTTTTGTCATATACACATAAAACTGAACCACAGCAGAAAGGCTACGGTTTCACTTCAAAACAGTGTTTTATAAACTGGGCTTGAGTAAACGAAGAGCAGCCGGTTTCCTCCAAACACTCCCTCTTTAAAGGAACACAAACCTGCTGACTAATTATTATTTGAAGTGCACACTTATTATTTTCTGAGAGTTAGAAGGCTGTATTAGTAGGACAAATGTTGGTAAAATATCAGATGCTGAGTATCTAAATCTTAAAGCCTAAAGGAACAGTTACTTTCAAAAGTAAAGCTTTCACTTTGCTTTTAGAAATTACACGTAAACAATCCATTTCAAAAAAGTAATACAGCATCAGAACAATTTTTTACAGATGCCACAGTGACTCTGTGTGACTGATATATTGACCAAACATACGTTCACCTTTGCCTAATTGCTACCCTGACCCAATCAAAGCAATTCCTCCGCTGGGATTAGAGCTTCTCAGAACCCTTTGATTCAATCATTTCCACTCCAACAGTGCAGTGAGAGCTAAGAATCCACGGCTCTGATGGAGCAGTCATTGTCATAGAAACAATGGAGCGCAGTGACTGTACCAGCAGTGAGGTTACAACATTTTTTGACTAATTAAAGTGATTTTYTTTTTTTTTYTTTYTTTTTTTTTTTTTTTTTTTKTTTTGCTCAAACTTGCATGGGGGATAATATGAGATGGTAGACTTCAAACACTGCAGTCTTAAAATTGTAATCTTGAGCTACAAATCAGTGTGGGAAAAAAGCAATACACAATTGGTAGCTGAAGATGTTCAGCTATAGATTTTTACTAAAAAATGCATCTGATTTATCAATTCACTTTGATCTGGACATGTATCTGCATTTTGGTGACATTTTACCTTAGAAACACTAGTAATAATGTCATCCAATGTGTATAAACAAAAAAAAGAACAGTCAAAAGATCCATACAATGAACTCAAAAAACTTTAAAGCTTCTACAATATATAATATAAAATGCACCATAAATTGTATTTGTTAGAAAAAAATGTTTGATTTAAACTTAATGAGCTAAAATGTGCCATATTAGCAAGTTTTGTTTTTTTTTTCCTGGAAGTAATGAGCCATTTCTTCCAAAAAGAAATTATTCATGCTGAGGGTTTCCTGTATTCAAAAGTTTTTGGAACACATACAATGATAAACTCATACAGGAACCTTATTTAGATTTTATAGTACTTTTGCTTTGAAACTTTACTTCCAACAAATACCAAAATATGAGCTTGGATTCACCCTGACCAAATAAATACTAAACTAACATTAGCTCATCATGAAGAACAAACCATGAAAGCTTAGTCTACCCGTGAATGTCCCGATACACGCTTACATCTGAAAAATTCCAGCTTTCACAACCTGTGGCGATTAAACCCTGCAGAGATGTCGAAAGTGAGGTCGAGGATCACCAGAAGCCGTGGCTATTTAAAGTAAAGCCTAATTGAAACACTAGAAACGTTTACCTGAATGGGTGAATCTCTGGATCAGTGGCAAATCAACTCAAACTTGAAATGAACAAGAAAACAAAACCTAAATAAATAAATAAATAAAAACAGGGAGTGTAGGCTGTGCCTTTGGTGTCAGAAAAAATCGAAGTGACACGCAAACCAAAATCCAAAAGAGGAAAAACAACAAGCAAGTCAAATGATAATTCATTTAAGAGGAGGCAAATGCATACACACTTGATTGCACGTTAAGGCTAAAAATGAATATCTTGTGAGCCGTGCTACCAAATCACACTTTTTTAAAACCAGTTAAGATTCTTTTTAACTTGCTTGTAGATTCTGATTATTTGTTTTCTGTCAGACTGTCCTGTCCTTCTCTCCTGTTTGTCCAGCCTCTGTGGGCCTTCTGTAACTGTTGAATCAGAGCCTACCTGCTCGCCAGAGTCTCTGTGAGCCATTTACGGCTCACTATCTATTCCCAACCTTTCTTAAAAATGGAGAACATTGTAAATAGTGCAGTTATTAATAGCAGGGCCTCCAGAAACATGGTGAAGCTTAAAAATCTGTGTGGTGTACACGATGGGTAAGTCAGGCTAATTTAAACTCAGGTACTGGAAGAGGACTGTTAACATTTAATGCATTTAAAGGACAGAAATAAAAAGTTACTATTATTTTTTTTTTACTTCATCCATGTTTCTGATACAACTAATCAGCTGAAGACTGAATCAGAATCTCATTGAAGCTATAAGAAAAAAGTATTTAGAAGCAGATTGCTTTATTTAGACAGCACATGTCAGACATTCAGGATACAGAGGCACTATTAATGCAAACAATAGTTCAGATCATTTGAAGTGGGGTTTTGTGAAAATGTAATGAACAGTAATACATTACCTGTTGTAGATATCTCTGTGAGTGGCCTCAGTTTGGAGAAACGGAGCTTAATTCTGACTGGACTCATTGAGCTAATGGCTAATTCAATCGTGGCCCGGACCACAGTGGGTTGCTACCCTTCTAAACTAGCCTGATTTAAACCAGACCCTGTCCTTCACTTTGCTTTGTACAAGGGTCTGGACTTGCTGCATAGAGAAGTGTTTCTTGTAGGAGGCGTGGCCTCTGCTGAAGCATGTGTGTGTTGTCGCTGTGACAGAGGCTAAGCTAAGAAGCTAACCGGAAATCGCGTGTGCTGTAAACAACCCTACCGAGAGGAGAGAAGTACCGAGCCGAACGAGACGACTGTAAATGAGAGCTGCTGCTTTGTCAGACAAATTTAATTTAATTTGGAAGCCTTATCAACACGGACTGGCGTCATTCTCTTCCTCCACTGCCGTATGCTAAAATAACAAGCAGACACTGCGCAGAAAATCGACGTCGTTCAAACCTCCGCCTTCTGTTCTCTGATTGACCCGGCTAAAAATCTGCCAGTGAAATATAAAAAACAACAATTAAAACACAATAAAAATCACTTAACTAAAAGCCTGTCTGAATAAAAGTGTCTTTAGATGTTTCTTAAAAGAGTCAGAAGAATCTGAACAGCGAAGGGACAGAGGGAGAGCGTTCCAGAGTCTCGGGGCCACCACCTGAAAAGCTTTGTCTCCACGGGTTTTATAATGAGTTTGAGGGACCACCAGCAGCATTTGATTAGAAGACCTCAAAGTCCTGGATGGACAGAGAAGCTTCAGAAGGTCCAGTATGTATTTGGGGGCCTGATCATGAAGTGCTCTGAAAGTTAAAACHAAAATTTTAAAATGACTCCTCAAAGTCACAGGGAGCCAGTGCAGAGAGGCTAAAACAGGTGTAATGTGGGCTCTCCTGTGGGTCTTTGGCGTTCTGCACAGACTGAAGCCGAGCCAAAGAGGATTTGTTTAAACATGTAAAAAGGCTGTTGCAGTAATCTAAACGAGAAGAAATAAAAGCGTGAACAACCATCTCTAGTTCCTTCTGTGACACAAAAGATCTCAGCTTTGAAATGTTCCTTAAATGATAAAAACAGTTACCAACTAAAATTTTACAATGGCTGTCAAAAGACATAGAACCATCAAAGACAACACCCAGATTTCTGAGACTATTTTTCACTGAAGGGGTTAAAAAAGCAAGGTGCTGCCTGATTACAGGGATTTTATCATCAGGGGCGATAATAAGAGTTTCAGTCTTGTTTGYATTTAACTGCAGGTAGTTGTTGTTCAGCCATATTTTGACTTCTGACAGATAGTTAACGAGTTCAGATAGTCAGAGGCTCAAAAGGAACAGTACAACTGTATGTCATCAGCATACAGATGGTAGGACACATTACTGTAACATTTTAAAATACCTCCTAAAGGGTATAGGTACAATAAAAAGGAGGATTGAACCCAAACTAGCCTTTAGCTCATCAGTTTGGTAAAAAAAAAAATCAAACTTTATTTTTTTCAATCTGTTTGTCAAAAAGCTAGATATAACAGGTAAATTAATAATTGTCCATTTCCTTTCCACAGAATAACAACTTCAAAAGATTTAAGCTATCATTTGAATGTGTTACTGATGTAGATAGAAGCATCATTAGCTGTCTTTCAGATCGGATTTTGAAAGAAGGCATAAACACTTAATGCCTTCATAAAATAATTGCAGTCATTCTCTCCACTGCTAATGAAGTTTAATAAATTTAAGGTGGGGGGAAAAAACTTATGGGAAATGTCTGGTAAATCTCTACAAAACCCGAATCGGCACCAGTGCCCTAAGGGCGTCCTGAGGCGTCCCCAAGCTAAAGGAGCGTCCTTACGATGCCCTTCTAGCTAAATGCTAAATCATTCGACTCTTTCACAAAACACTTTAAGCTAGGGCTTAAGACACCTTCTGGCTGCCTTGGTGTGATTTCTGAGTAGACTGAGGCAAGAAGGTGGTCAAAGCCAACCCACCCTTTATGTGCCGCTAAGCGAGGTAGTAACAGAGAAAAAACGATTGACATGTGAAAAGCTAAGTCAGCTTTGCTCCTCAGTAACATGAAGTTACTGCAAGACTAAACGATAACATTTTGATTACAGAGGGTAGATCAGTGACGACGCACAGTAACTTTGTATTTAGTAAAAAAAATAGCTAACCACAGAAAGAATCAATAAACGGAGTTAAGTTTTCATGTTTTGACAACAATACAAGGGAGATGTCCGTCACATATTTAATGTAATCCTGGCTGAGTTCTGTTCTACACCTTTTCGGTTCCATGATTCTCAATTGATTTCTGAAAACTCTGCAGGACGCGGCCGGCTACATCTAAGACTTCTGAATGACTAGAAGGAGCATAAAGACAGACTGGTCTGTGCTGCTTTATTTTAGAGAACTGTTTTGTGAAAAAGTGTATTCTCTCCAGTCTGAACTTCCTGGCAGAATGAAGTCCAATTTACATCAAATAAGACAATATAACCCAGTGAACTGATGTTTGCAGCTAAATGTTTTCCACCTTACTTTCGGCATTCAAAAGTCTTGAAGCAAACTTGAAGCAAAACCACAGAGTGTTTAGGCGTTTCGACTGCTTCTCGTGTTATTTGTAAAAAAAATAATAAGTTCATCTCAGTCAGCTGGACTTCAGTCAGTTGGACTGGACGTAGCTTAATGAGAAGCTGTTCAGCTCCACTCAGTCATCTTTGGAACGCAGGGAGCACATTCCTTTCATATAGGCCAGTGTGGAAAAAAAAAAAAACATGCAACGCAGTGAACTCCCACCTCGTGAAATGGCACACACTGATTTATGGACACAGCCAAGCGCAGATCAGATAGATGGCTTTGAGAAAGTAAAGAATGGCAGATTATTTGAACATGTGTGTGCTCAACCAACACACACACATACTGGTCGTTTCTAAGCTTTCTTACTAGGTATCGCAGGGTCAAAGGTGATTTTGCATGCCTCCTGGGGTCAGGTAGTGTCTTAACTTTGTTTAAAGAGATTAAAGTAAGTGCTATCTCCTGATCTAACTGGGATTGAAGTCTACACAGGACTGCTTTTTCCCTCAAACGCTCCAGCGGGATGTGTCCACCCATTCCTGCAGACCACAGTAACTCGAGTTAGGATTCAAATGCCTTTTTAATCCTTTTCTGTCCACATTTCAATATTAAAATGCTAACTTACTGAGATCTTTCCTAGAGCTTGCTAGTTCATCGTAAGGGATGTTTTGGAGAATTTGCAGTCCGTGCAATTTTACAGTTTTCCTAAAATAGCACATGGGTTAAAGCAGGGAGAAGCCACAGAGTAAAACCAAGTACATGACTGCAGACAAGACTACAGGATTTCTAAGAAACAGTCAGATTAAAATGGTTTGAAGATTATAATAATACATTGTAGTTTATGGTCATGGTCATATTAAGAATTGGGGTATCTGGATAAGATGAGTCAGTAGACAAAATATACTGTAGATTTAAAAGCACAGTGAAAACACTGAAAACTCCAGACTGATATTTATACGGCATTAAGTCGATCCTTCCACAAAGTTGTAATTGCAACTGTTAGCACAAATTCAACCAATTGCCCAGACTTGCAGCAACTTTTCTGAAAAAAAAAATGTTATAAACTCAAACATTTTGTGCTGCAAAAACATAGGACTGTTTAGTTAAACAAGCAACCCAGGGAAGAAGCTGTGATCTAACATCAACTTCAGGTTGATTCAAGGCAAACCCATAAAATATTTTGATTATATAACGTATTGCACTTTCTAACTTTTTTAAATTAAACGCTTGTGCTGTCAGTACTCGTACCTCACGTTGTTGCATATTTGTCACTAGAGCTCAATAATAAACAGCATTTTCTATTCTGATTAACATAATCCAACCCTTTTGGTTATGGCGCTGACAACAGAAAGAATCAATCTGACCCATACCCTCGGCTCTTACGTTAGGTCTCATGTGATCTGTGGCCCCCGGGGCCATCGAGGACACACGGCACAGCTGGAACGAGCTTAACATCTCTTATCTTAAACTGGGGGTGTCAGGGGTGGGGGGCTTGAGAGAGAGACACCGCCTCACCCGGGGGGGTAGAGAAGAGACGCTGTTTGAGGAATGTTTTTGCCAGCAGGAATAACTCAACAAAACGGACAAGAAGAAACAACTTTTTATTTGTGCTAATTAGAAAACACCAGTGGTGCTACTTAAAACAGTGAAGATGGGGGTGAATAAATGTGATTTGTTTCAATGTGTTTCAATGAAGAAAGTGACTTTTTAGCTGCTCCTCTAATTATATAACTAGTTAAAATCTTAGTCACACATACGATCAGCCTCTGACAGTTGACAGCTACTGGTTCATAGTAGCAACAGTGGTAATGAAGAAGCTTAATACACCTGTGTAGGTTATAAGAGGCCGTTTTTTAAATTGTCCTCTGCGTTCTTAATAGTTAAAGAAACAGCTATCAAACTATACTAGCACAAAAAGTCAGGTAAATTTGTGTTTGATAGATCGTTTCTTTGTTGTAACAACACTTCTTGGCAATAAATCTTATACCGTTGGAAACCCTGTTAATTTTCCTTTTAAACAATGCCACGTTTGTAAGGAACATGCATTTGTGAGATGAGCAGTAGAATTTAGTGTGCGGGTTGCGCACATGAAAAATGAGCCAAATATTCTCTGCCAAACAGCTTATTTTACTGTGACTCTTGCTTTGAGGCTCTGGTACCTCCAGGTGCTGCCAATCAGGTGCCTGGTATGTGATTTAAAAGCATTGTTAAGACAAAGAAATACAACAAAAAAGATAATCTACCAAACTCAAATGTCCTTACTTTTTGTGTGAAGTTTATTTTTTCTAAATATTAACAGATAATGTTCCCACATATTGCGATCTGCAATCCTTCAGACAGTTATAAAAAAAATAGAAAAATATATATTTAAAGTTGTCCCTATAATGCACAAAAAATACAATTATTATTAGAAAAAAATAGATTATTTTTTACTGTGAACTTGTATGACACTAAATATTGAGTGGACAAAATTAACTGGTTATTACGATCCACTTAAAAGGACTGAAGAATGAGAGAAAAGCAATTTATTTCATTTTAATTAAAAAAAACACAAGTGCATGAATTAAAGACCTAGTTGTGATTAAAAGCTGCGTTTTGCCTGCCTTTTACCTTTTAGCAGCGAGCTCTTCATTAACTAATGGCTATGTTGCTTTAATCACACAGACTGCATGAAAACAAACAGTTTTCTTCCAAATGTGCAAGCTGATAAAGCATTATTCACCAGATTGGAATGAAAAAAGGTATTTAGTGTTTTATATGTACAGTATTAGTTCTCTGTAGGACACATGATCTATCTTATTAAGTCAACATGAAAACAGGTGGGACAAAGAAATGTCAGGGGCCCCGTCAGACTGAGGTAACGCCTATTTTTCATGACACCACCCACCACACTCAGGCCAGGACCCTTCCTCCCACATGCTGCCTCACGGTGTACGGTTAACACACAAACACACCTTCTACTGCAAACTTTCACCCGGGACCACCCTATCCCGGTCTCACTCCTCCGCTCACCCCACTGTGCGTCGGTGCAGAACATAAACAGCTTCTTAATTTAAGAAATGGCCTCGCTCCAACTCAGTGTCTGGGGTATTGTGGAGAAGCCAGTGAATTGGACGCAACCCAATCCCCAGGAGATGGGCAGGGGAGGGGGGAATTCTTCTACTGTATGTGCTTCGACTGGTTGACACTTTACGTGATACGGTAAAGCAGGATGGTATGAGTTATTACAACTTTCCACAGTGGCACATCTCAGAACGTGATGTACGTTAAGTGAGCGTGGCCGCAAAGTTGAATCCGCTTCTGTACTGTACAGCTTTTAAAGACTGCCTCTACCAAATAATTACTTCAATTATCAATTCTCAGTGCCAAGGTTGTTGGAGCTGACTGTTTGCTCTTCAGCAACCCAAAAAAAATGGCGGAGAGAAAAAAAGAAGCTGAACAGAGCATCCCTGTGTTCTGTTTTAATCAGCAGATTAGATGGCAGTCACTCCTCACTGGATGGCTCTGTTGCACATGATGATTAGTCATTAATTGGCAGCTTTCATTATCTGGGAGCAGCAGCGTAAAGTGGGGCTATAGGAGAGGGTCTGATGTCATGCCGGGAGAGGCTGAATAGCACCAGCCTGAGAGAAAGACCCTTTTGGAAATGTGGACAGTGCCTAATTGGATGAGGATTTCATTGGGAGAACCGCTCTTACGCAATGGCAAACATGAATGGACGGGGCTCGGGAGCGGCAACACTCGTGGACAAGTTGGTTGCGACGGTGAATGCTTTGAGAGATGTACGGATTTTCCCTTCTAGGAACAGGTCCGGTGAAAAAGCTGATATAGAAGAATAACAGACTGTGCAAGTGTCATGGCTACAATATCGACACCAAAACAAAACCGGAAACCCAAATAATGCTGGCCTTGTTACGGAAAAATTCACCCTAAATTTAAAAGACCTTCAATTTAGGTTTCCTGTAAAAGAGCAAGTGGAACAAAGGGAATCTAAATTAGTTACTCTTAAGAATGCTAAAAATAATAATAATAACATTAACAAAGATTTAGTTTAAGCCCAAATAATTAGTACCAAAGTATGCCAAACTAAGCCTCAACCACTCTGGGAACAATTTTTAAGCAATACCAGAAAATGAAGTTAAAAGTGTAAGAAAAATACATACATTTTCAAATATAAAATACTCAGAGCAAAAGAGAGAGAGAGCAGACCAGATAAAGTAGTTCAGGTCTTTTAAAGTGAGGTTCTGTGGAAACGTTAATATCATGCCGAAGGTTTAAACTAAGATATTCATGTTGAAAAGTGACAGCTATTGACATTTTCGTCAACACTTAAGAGAAAACCTGATCCCACCTGATCTGCTAGCTCTCCAAATATGTGTTGAGGATGACTCTTCACTACTGCCACACAAAATGTTAGCTCAACTGATGTAAAATGTACTAAGTTATAGTAATTAACAGACAACAAGCGAAGACACAGGCAGATACAGTACATGTCATTTACTTCTTGTCTGCAGGCAATATTGTCAGAAATATAAAGTCAGTTTTCATTTATAAAAATTCCATGAATATTTTCAAGATATGTTTTTGTGGAGATTATGGGAAGTCAGATTCTTACCTGTAGAAAAATGTGATTTGAACAACCTCAGTTTATAGCAGAGCTTACCTGACCAGATTGCCAAGCTAACAGCTAAAACCACTATTAAGTTTTGGAGTTTAAAGTGCCTGTGACATGGATATCTTTCAAATACAAGTCACAGAAAACATCTTTATATTTAAGAAACTTGGCATAATACTAAACGATAATTTTATACATTTTACCACATACAGTGGTTTGCAAAAGTATTCATACCCCTTGAACTTTTCCATATTTTGTCACATTACAACCACAAACATAAATATAGGACCTATGATATCTTTCAAAGACAAAAAGAAAA
>NW_013952420.1:2840772-2850297 GCF_001266775.1 Austrofundulus limnaeus
CACACACACACACACACACACACACACATACAGGAAGTGGCATCAAAGTGGAATTCTTTAAGAAAAGGAACTCCATGGTCTTTGTTTATTGAGACAATATTATTTGATGTCTGATTCTTCTTCATCTCTCATAGGAAATCAAAATAATCTAAAAAACCCAGATTCCTCTTCACAGTTTGTGTTGTCAGCCATTTTAATAATGCTATAGTCACATGCAGACATTCCCCTTTGACATCACTTCCTGTTACTTCACATGTATTTATCTCAGTGTTTATCTCAGTGGCATGATCTTTTCAAGCAATACATTATCAGTGTTACTTTTCCAAAAATGCATTCAAATTTATTACAAAAATTTGATGTCACAAGCACTTTAAAGTTGTTTTTAGATGACAAAGGTCTACTTTTGTCTTGGCCTTGCTCAAACTAGCCATTAGCGCAACAATCTCATCACAATAAAATACACTGCTCAAAAAAATAAAGGGAACACTACTGCTCAAAAAAATAAAGGGAACACTACTGCTCAAAAAAATAAAGGGAACACTTAAACAACGCACGCTAAGTCCCGATCTTAATCAATGAACTATTCGCATTGAGTACTTTGTTCTGTAGAGTTGAATGTGCTTCACAAAAGTTTGATTTACTTGGACTTAGCGTGCGTTGTTTAAGTGTTCCCTTTATTTTTTGAGCAGTGTACTTCATTTCCCATTAAAAGACTGTACGAGCTTTCAACAGAACCCAACTTCAGAGAGTCCGAGCTATCTCTTTACTACAAATTGTCCTGAGTTGCTCTGAGAATTACCACTGAAAATGTACTGGCTGTTTTGTTTGCCAACCAAACGGTACATTTACCAAAACCAACTAACCATAGTTGGTTTTGTCTTGTTTTGATGCTGCAGACTGCTCAGGCAGAGTGAGAGACAGATCAACAGGAGGGAGGCGTAGATAGAAACGGTGAATAAAACATGTGCTAAACAAATAAAGATGGGAACTAAGATAAACAGGTAAATGAGAACGGATGGGTAACAATGTACGTATGCATGTATCGGGGAAATCATTTCACCATCACTTCGCCCCACTTCCCAGTCCCATCAAACCACCAGCACATTACCTGTACCCACCTGAGCCTGTGGTCTTTTAGGTGTTCAGTTACTTGCAGAATAAAGGGCAACATTCTTGACTCTCACGCAGGCTTTCAGCCGCATTTGGACCAGCACCAGACCTTGAGAAACTTAAGTCACTGTACTTAGCAGAGCGAGCATTGCATCACCTCGGTTCACAACTGAAAAAGCAGTGCGAATCGGGTTTGCACAGGTCCGTATTTACTGTATGGGGGAGAAGGAAAGCCGGAGGAGCTGGGGGGGGCAAGAATTTACTCTCATGGAAACAACTTTGGACTAGAAGTCATCAATCACTGGCTAAGATACAAGAAAGTAGGTGTGCTTGTGGAGCAGGAGCCATTCTGGAATTTTAGATGGAAAAACAAGTAAACAGCCACGCTCTTGTGCATAAGGTTTGACATCAAACTGCGTTTAAATCCCAATCTGACTGCAGGGACACAAACAGTGCTGTGGTCCCGCAGTAGGGTTCGGGTTAATAGTGTCATGACATCAGTGAGGGGGGTATTAACAGTGCATAAGCCTAGACTAACTGCTGCTGAATGACTGCAAGCTGACGCAAGACCTGATGGAATGCTGCCTAGAGCATGACCACGAGCTCTTATAGCACCAGTAACAGCTGAGAGGAGACCTCTGGCCCTGTCACTCTTGGATACTCATCAACATCTTCAATGTCCAAGCAAGGACAACAGTAATAATATCACTATACACATGTTTAGATAAATTAATAGAATGGAAACGAAGAAGGTTTTGGGCGATTGCTGCCATGCATCTAAGTCCAAAATCAAAAACAGTCTGTCTGAATACTGGATTGGTTTAAGTATAGGTTATTGTATAATTCATTGCAATTTGTGCAGCCATCAGCCTCCTGGCAGCTTGCAGACGAGCCGGGTTCATGCCCCATCATGCCTGTGCTTAGTGAGCATGAACTTGAAATAGCAGGACGGTGAAAGGAATCACGGCTCAGTCGGTTGCCTTGTGTTCAGTGATACCATCAAAACATAAACAAATGAAAGAAGGCAGAACAGAATACAAATGGAGAGTAAATATTGGCCCCGTTTGTTGAAAAAGAAGGGAGGCTAATTATATTGTTGGGGGGAGACAACCACAACACCCTGTCGACGTTGTGTAGCAGGGAGCCACATCATAAAACTCTTCAACCACATAATGGCTCAAATCAATAACATCCAGATGTCAACGCACGCTAAAAGGCACAAATTACGGACGATAAATTGGGTGGATTAGTTGGTCATTTTGCATGTTTATTTTTTCTACTTTACTCCGGAGACTTTGTTTGTACCGTCCCTGTCTTTTTTTAGAAAAAGATGTGAAATTAAATTTAAAATCACCATGTGCAACATTGAGACTAAGATGTCACAGAAAAGCTAAAATTGTTAAACAACTGTTTTCATATGGGAAGAATCCCATGAAACCAGAGATACTTTATTTTATTTATTTAAAACTACATTTATTTGGCAATTACACTTTTTTGCAATTACTGTAGTACATTTCTTTTCATTAAAAAAGTTGAAATTTAATTGTTTTTATTTATTTTAATGGCCTGAACTTGTATAACACTTATCAAGTCCCTACGGACTCCAAAGCACTTCACACTACTGACCTTCACCCATTCCTACACACATTCACACACTGATGGTGGTAAGCTAGGCACACACCAGCACCATTGGACCCTCTGACCACCATCAGCAGGCAAGGCGGGTGAAATGTCTTGCCCAAGGACACAAAGACTGAGATGGCTAGAAGAAGGAGATCAAACTGGAAACCCACAGGACAATTTCCATTACTATTCTGCCACAGCCGCCCTATTTTAATGCAAAATAATGGAGATCTCCCTAGAAATCCATAGAAACAAGGTTTGTTTTTATTGTTGTGTAAAAATGTTATTTATATTTAGATGTAAAATAGCATTAAATGTTCATGTAGTTTAACAGATGCCTATTGTAAGCAAACATTTCACTTGTTAATTTTTAATACAAATTTACATACATTTTTTTCTATCTTTTTGGCATTTGAACATGCAGAGCGCACAAGGAGCAGTAGGTCCTCACAATTCTAGTGTGTTCTGGAAAAATTATTGTTACAAGGTAACAAATACAAAGATACACACATATTGGTATTTTTAATCCGTTTTAGGATGAATAATTAACTTTCATCCAATTCACGTAACCCAAAACTGATGTTCCAGAATATTATGACCTGTCTTTGGTCTCAGAAAGGACTACTGGTTCTGACAAGGACTCTGTACTCTTCGGGTCAGTTGCCAGTTTTTCCGATCCAGTCCAACTTTATTTGTAAATTATTTTAAACAACCATCGGGGACCACAGTGCTACACAGCAGACAATAAAACATGGCTTGCACAAGACAAAAATACTGATAACTCTCACCCCGTTGCACATGTATATTAGTCATGAATTAAAAACATAAAGAAATAAAAACAAAAAATAAAAATTTATAAAAAAAAAACAATAAAATTCTATAAAAAATAATACATTCTGGTAAAAGTAATACAATTAGAGAAAATCTGATAAACTTTTTACAGAGTGGTAAAAGTTAAAGCAAAAAATGGTGTGTTCTAGAATGAGAGAGAAATAAAGAGGTAGCTAGCTCCAGGTTATAGGAGCTGCTATGGAAAAAAACACAACCCTGCCCCCACCCCGAAGTTAGTGCTTCATTTTGGGGATCCTCAAAAGTAGCTAGTCAGCTGATCTGAAAAAGAAGGTGGGGGTGTAACATGAGGGGTCTAAGCTTAGAAAGGTAGGGTGGGGCGAGGCCAATCAGCAATGTAATATGCTTCCTGTGTCCCACCCACTTCTCCAAACAACAGCAGAACGTCATCATTTTAAAAGCAGCCATAAGATCCACAAGAACAAATATGACACAGTTATTCTAAAAAGATATCAATAAAAACTTTAAAAAAGCAGACTCAGTGCTGTGATTAGGGCTCAAACAAAAGTGAAACAAGAAAATACTGCTCCTCGAAAAAGGTGGTTAATTGACTGTGCACCATTTTCTCAAAATTTAAAAATGGGCCCAAAGTTTGCAAAAATTCAAGAATCCAATCCCGGTTTTAAAGGCTGCATCCCTGCATGTTTAAAATGTTTAGGGACCACACCAGAGGACAAATTATGATTGAAAAAATTAAGAGTATATTCACCTAAAGTTGGAAAAAAATTTATTTAAGAAGTCGAGGAAGGACAACATCGTTTGGAGAACCTGTTGACTTAAGGTGACCAATGAGCTCTTGAAGAAAGGTCGATGGCACAGGTTCAAACGTGTCAAGGACTGCACAAGCAGAGACACGTACCGACGGGACCACAAGCCGGGGCTGAGATTAAGACCCTGACAGAACAGATTTTATCAATGAAAACAAAAGTAGGTTCTCACAAAGATCACAGGAAGCCTCCAAAAGAACGTCTGTGGAGTGTTGAGGACCAGGTCAGTAGTTTTAAACAGAACATGTGGTTTATGACGTTGGACAAAATTATATGCGAAAAATATTTTCTTAAGGAATCTCATAGTTGTATGGTAATGCCGCCAGGAGTCTTTTATCTGAAATGAGACCTCCACTCTGTCCTTTCTTGCTCAATTAGCTCTACAACACTCATGCCAGAGCATGGTTGTATCATTCAACCAGGGCTTAGATTTAAGTAAAGCCTGTCTGGTCCTAAACAGACTGGCAGGTAGAGTCAAACCAAGAGCTGAGCTCCTGTACAGTGTTGCAGAAAGTCTATGAAGGGACACATCTTTGATTAAAAATGACTGACAACTGAGCAGAAGTGGAAGGGTTGATAATATGGTTTGAATGTACTCTTAGCAAGGAGAACCTCAACAGAACAAGCGTGTAATCAGAAAATGCAGAATCTGAGACTTCCACATTAAAGACAAGTAAAGCACAGGATAAAACCAGATCCCGTATGTGGCCACACTTTTGTGTGGAGCCAAACATAAACTGCTGAGTGACAAAAAACTGTGTAACTTCCATCTGCTCTCACCAGGTCACAGCCGTTGTGTACATTGCCCCCAGTCAGAACTCTGCGACGCGGACCTTGTGGCTCGGAGCATGTGATTGGTTCAAACTTCCTGGGTGTGATTGTTCATGAGGAGCAACACAGTAGTCCAGCTCCTCAGTGCTGCAGCTGGAACTGGACCAGAGCAGGAGGCTGAGCGGATCTTCCTTCTGCATGTTATTTTGTTTAAAATGATTTTTTTTTGTCTGAAGCCAGTTGTTAAAAGAGCTAGAACAGCAGTTGGTTTGATCCTATTGAATGTGACCCTGCAGCTGATGTTTAATAGGTGTTTTTTTTTTCCCCATCATCACCGTTAACAAAAAAAAAAAGTTTTTCCTCTGTGGATTCTTCACCCAACACAACACAATATTCCGCCATCCTGTTGTTATTGTTGTTTATATACTTATACGAGCTGTGGGAGGGCAGAGAGAGAAATTATGATAATTTACGGCCTGACGCATCTTCAGCCTGTTTTTACTAGGTCGGAAAAAAGACGTCTGAAATGATGCAATCACTGAGGTACTGTCTCAAGTCATATTGAATTATAAGGAGTCTATAATATTTAAAACTAGGGGTGCACCAAAAAATTGTTTTACATCAGAATCGTGATTCTCATTTACAAAGATTCAGAATTGATTTAAAAAGTCCCAATATCCCAACGTCATCACGCTTCTGCTTCTGGAACACGAGTGCGCAGAAAGCAACAAATCAAAGAGGAAACTACAAAACTGGAGGAAAGAGAAATTCAACTGGATCTGTCTTCATTGAATGCAAAGATTTGTGCTCATTTTGGATTTTACTGAATGAGTCTGAGTTTCACATGAGCGAGGTTTGCAAAATGAAGATGGAGCACTTTGGGAACACGACGAACGGGCTCACATTATAAGTTTTGAGTGAAAAATCGATTTTGAATCAAATCGTGGCCCCAAAAACCAGAATCGAATCGAATCGTGAGAGAGTAAAAGATTCCCACCTCTATTTAAAACATCTGTAGCCACTGGTTTATTGAGACAACATCTATGAATATTAAAATCCCCAACAATGCAATATTAATGCATAGTTTCAACAAGAAAATTAAAAAAATCTGTTGTAAAACCTTTCTTGTACTTGAGTGACCAAATAATTAAAACCTACATACAACACACATACATACAGTATAAAGGTGGTCTACTCAATTTAAAGCTGGTGAACAAAGACAATGGTAAGACCATCAGTAGTGACTTGACATGCTAGGTCATGACGACCAAGTGACAGAAATAACAGAAAGAGAACCGAAGTTGCAACAACAGACAACACACAAACCCTTAGTTGCAACTTTTTTTTACAGTACAAACATGTATATATACTGTGTATATTACCCTTTTACTGTGTTGTTTTTCTATATTAATTTCATGCAATTAGTAAAGTTGTTGCACTTTTTTGGAGATACACGGCGATTAGGAGCCACAGTTGCTGAAAGGATAGCACCATCGAGTCACTAGAATACTTTGTGTGGCTTCAAAAAGTGGAGCAGTAGACAGTCAGGAGTAACTCTGTTGAAGGTGTGCTAGGTTGGCATGTTAATCTGTAATGTGATCAACAACAGTGCCCTTAATACTGGTTAAGTTAGCCAAAAATGTGAATGAGTAATCTAATAGTATGATCAATTGTGCCAACATTTTTTTTCTAAATTGCAGATAAAAATAAATCATCCATGCAATGTAATGCAATGTGGAATGGGGGGAGGGGTTCTCCTAAATGTCGCCACATCACATTCATTTAGTGTATTTTTATTGATTTTAAGCAATTTAGTCAGTACATGATATGTAAAGAAAAATTACTGAAAGAACATAAATATATATTTTTTTATTTAAAATGCATTTAAAAACATGCATTTTATGAAAATCTCTCAATAATTTTCAATGTGTTTCTCTTTTTCTTTTATTTTAGATTATGTAAAACTTGCTCATTTTTTAACAAAGCTTCTGAGAATCTCCAGAGAGTAAAAGCACCATTTACTGCAGGTAAAATACTGACTGCTCATTATAATTCATATAACCCTGCTTGAAAGTTTATTCTATCCCTTTAGGTTTTTTAGCACTCAGGGGAGACCCCTGTCTAAAGATTTTCAAGTTTTTTTTTTTCTTTGAAACTGTACATTGACAAAAGCAGGAAATTACTGCTAATAACCTCTCCGTATCCTGCAGCACACACTCCCAGAGAGAACCCTGATCTGAATTTAAAACTCTAAGGGCAGCATCAATACTTCCTAAGACCAGAAATGTAGCTGTTATGCAACTTTCTGCACAGACAACATGCACTGCAGCCAATAAAAAATATTAATTTGGAAGACTGACTAAATGACAAAACCGATTATAGCTATTTGTGAAGTTGTTTTGCTTTTCAAATAGTGATCAAACTTTTTGTTATGTATTTCTGTGTCTGTTAGAGCTGAATTTATTATAACATCTTTGTCAGATTAAAATACTGGTAATACCTTAAATGAATATTAGGGGTGTAAGAAAATATCGATACACTGAAATATCGTGATATTTCATTTCCCGATACTGTATCGATATTCTAAAGCCCTGTATCGATTTTTAATTAAGGTTTAAAATGTCTATCTTCTTGCCAACCGATCATTTTTATGTTGTAGTTCTGCCTCTGACCACTAGTTGGCAGCAGTGAGCCAGCCATTTGGCTCCTCTACCTCTTGAGCGCCAGAGAGTAAGGGTAGCATTAGCATTGTAAGTANGAGTAAGGGTAGCATTAGCATTGTAAGTAAACATTAGCTTTTCTTTTCTTTTTTCCAGTAAGAGGTTTTTATTTAATAGAATTTTTGGACAAAAAAAATCGCAATATATCGCAATATATTGCCTTGCTTACAGTATCGCAATATATCGGGATATATCGAACCGTGACCCCTGTTATGATATGTATCGTATCGCCAAATTCTTGCCAATACAAAGCCCTAATGAATATCACCCACTGCTTTTAAGCCAGAGATTTACACTAAAACCACTTTATGGAGGAACAGGTTTTGGCCAAAATTTGTAAAATAAAAATAAAATAAATAAATTTGTGTATGTTCTCATGTCATACGCTGAAATCTCAGAAGATATGTTGAGGATGACTGCCAACAACTACCACACCAAATTTTAGCTCAATATCGGGAAAAAAATTGGCTGAGTTAGTCATTTTTGTGTTGGCTAAAGTTGGTTAGCCGTGGAAGCCATCTTGAACGGAGCTGACTCCAAAAGGTAACATGTTGTACACTCAATGGCTACTCAGTGTAAGTTTCATCAATATCCGTCCACTGGTTTATGTGATACTTTGCTAATGCTAACTTTTTCCTTTAACTCTAATTTATTTTATTGATAAAAACCATACATTTTACTCCACTACATTTCTCTAAAGGCATCAGTTACTTTTTTTGGCCATTTTTGAGTAGTTTGTGTCTATTTTGTTTCACCAGCATACTGCAAAGTTATACATTACACCCCTATACATTATGTAGCGATACGCAGATTTAAACCACTTGCAAGGAGACAAAGGTTTTGTCCTAATAGAGTTGCAAGCCTTTGATTAAATCCTGATTTTAATATGGACTCATCTCATTTAAGACTTAAGTTAGAATGTTTTAGACCTTTAGTCATTTTGTTCTATTAATGGATTTCTACCAAATAAACCTTGTTAAATTGTCAAAAGTTTTTCTAGTTTATTGTAACAAATATTATTTTCATTTCAACGAGCCAGTACAGATATTACAAATAAAAACTATAAAGCTCAGATTAGATTTAGAGAGCCTTAATTAGTCACTTAATACTAGATCAAAACTGTATGAAGCCTTGTCCTTGAAGTGGTGGCTATGTAGAGCCTAAATGAGCTGACACTTCTTGTAAAAAGAGTATAATTTGGAAGATCTCAGTAGTACTGTGGGCAGGGATTTGTCCGGCAACCAGTGTTGCCGGTTCAAATCCCTGCCTGAGCGAAAACTGTTGTGTCTCGACAACTAACCGAAATTTTCCTTGTATAAATCTGCTGGTGTGACTGTGGTGGTCTGGAGGGACTGTAGGTACACTTCCTTCCACCTAGGGCTGCCACGATTAATCGATTAATCGACGACTAATCGATTATTAAAATAATCGATGACTAATTTAATAATCGATTAATCATTTTCTTTTTTTGTTGTTGTTCTTTACTTTGTTTTTCTCTCCAAACTGCTTTGACACCTTCCACTGCCACATCTGCCTTTCTGTCCTTGACACACATGCACAGTAGTGGTAACTGGGGTAGGCCGTGGACGTCACAAGACATTATACAGACAGGCTCTCAGCAATTATTTTTAGTTAGCATATAGCTAAAATCTAACGATGGTTATATAATAGGAGCTGCATTCTGG
>NW_013952420.1:2850986-2852412 GCF_001266775.1 Austrofundulus limnaeus
GAGAGGAGCTCTTTAGCTGAAATCGAGTGCTGCAGTCCCTGTCCTGACAGGAGATTTCCGCAGCAATGCATGACAGCGACTCATCAGACTGGAAAAATAGTCCTGAAAGCAGCTGTGAGCCTCTTCTCTGAATTATCTGGTGAATTAATTATGAATTAATTATCTGATGAACGTGACATACTGTACTCTTGCTCTCTGTAAATAAAGCAAAGCCACTTCCTCGTCCGACATTAAACAGAGCCCGACAGAGGAGGGAGGGGCGGGGAGGCTCTGCCGTGCAGCGCTTCAAGAGCTGTCCTGCGTCTGACCTCAAAGAGCACAAGCTTCAAACTTCAGCGTTGGCTGCGATTTTGAAGCTGAAATCGCGTTCGGTGTGAACGCACCATAAAGCTCTACATAAGATCAATGCATTATGATTATATATTCTGAGTTACTGATCTGTCCATTATAACAGAAAGCCAAATTATTCTCGACTACACTCAAGTGAAATGCATTGTTAATAAATGTCAAAAATCTAAGTACTTTCAGTAATTAAGTACAGAGGTTTATAGTAACTAATGACATTTACTTCGTTACAGCACTTAAGCAAATTTTTGAGGATTTGTAATTTTACCCAGTATTTTTTAAAATTGTGACTTTTACTTTAATTTTGTTACTTTTAAAACCTAAAAATGATAATTTTGCTTCTTTACTTTAAAGTGTAATACTTGCTTATTTGTTATAAAATAAATCTGCCTGAACTCATCATGAAAGGAGTTGTTTATGTGCTAAAATGAAGTGTTGTATTTACTCAACCGAATCATGTCAGCTATTTCCACTAAAGTAGTAGTAGTAGTAGTAGAGTAAATTTGAGGCAGTATAATACGTATTTTATTTTAAAGAAATTGACCAATTTACTCAACTTGGTTTTGAGGAGCCAGTTTGCTTCAGTAAATTTAACAGCTTATTTGTTAGAGAGCGTACTTTTACTTTCCTAATTTCTGTGAACAGTTTTATGACTTTTATTTAAATGCTTTTCTCATCAGTGACATTTAGAAAAACTCTGCAAAGAGAGTGAGCTATTGTAACCTTAGGGGGACAGAGTTGTTCATGAAACCTAAATTTAGAACATGTTTGAAAGAACGGTGCACCTCAATCCAAGGAGTCAGATTACGGAATATTCAGGAAAATTATGTGAAAAGTGTCAAATCAAAGTACAGGCTCAAGAGAATGATAAAGGTGGGATTGTTGAAAAAATATGAAACAGTAAAATGTGTAACCATGTAATTTGTTGTTCTTGAATGATTTGATGTTCTTGTTTTGTTTTTTGATTATTGTTTAAATTTATACTTGAGGAAAAGGGGGACAGATAGATTTTTTTCTTCTATCTGCTTCCCTTCATTTTGTTGTGTTTGTTTATTTTTTTTTGTTGTGTATACAATTTTGT
>NW_013952420.1:2852945-2867575 GCF_001266775.1 Austrofundulus limnaeus
TATACACACAGACATATATACACACTCAGAGACCAGTCAGAACCCCCGGATCAGAACACCTGTTTGTGAGCAGTTGTGAACATGCGTGTATATACAAGATTTACTACTTTTACTTTTATTGGAAGTCGTATTTGACCTGTTTGATCAATTCTTTGTGTTGTGAATATATTCATGCATTTTCAACCAGAAGCCTGTTTTTATATTAAGCTGGACCAGAGCTGTTACAGATTAATTCAAACCAACAGTTCCTACTTTATTCTGACCACCTGGAACCAACCCAAGGACCGCCTGGGGGTCCCCGGAGCCAACATTTGGGAACCACTGCAGTGGGATCACCGTGAGTATTTGTGGGAAAACGCCTCTCAAACGCTGCCAAAAGGATAAAGCGATGCGGCCGGATTGATGGGACTTCCACAGAGGAGCGAGCTGGAGTGGAGCGGGGAAAGTAACAAGGACACGCATCACAGTGGGTTTGAAGGCGCACGAGATTTAAAGCAGCGTGTTTGGAGAGGCCGGAACAGGTTGGAGTGTCTCCAGTGGAAAGTTCCCACCAGAGGGGACACGTCCAGCTGAATGGAGCAGCCCCCGCCCCACCACCCCTCAGCCCGCTCCCATGATTCAACTAGTTGTCAAGAGTTCAATGACCGACTGCAGGAGTCCCGTGTGTCGTCATCACAACAACGCGTTCAACTTTACTTCTATATAAGCAATTATTTGAACTATCAACAACAGGACTTCGTCATCCAGAGCCTTCACGCTCACGTGTTCACATAAGAGACAGTCTGTATCCGGCAACACGCGCTCACCTCTGGGTTCAGGAAAGGCTCCGATCCTCCGGGCAGAGACAGTCCGCAGCGCGCGCGCTCAGGCCACGCTGGTCAACATTGTCACAGCGGGACAGACAGACAAGAGCAGCAACAGGAGGAGGAGGAGGAAACACTGTCAGATCAGGCTGCAGGGCGGCTCATCTCATGCAGCCGAGGAGAGAGAGGAGGAGGAGGCACGAAGCAACACGCGAGAACACAACCCCGCCTACTTTAGGATAAGCCACGCCCTCAAGGCGAGGGGCAGTGATAGTGGGGCCATGCGCGTTCAGATCTGTGGTCAGAGGATTAATGTTTTTTGTTTTGTTTTGTTTTTTTTTAGTTTTATTTTATCTTTTTTCCTCAAAAGTTATGTTGAGTTTAAACGTAGTAGTTTAAGTTGTTCGGTTTTAAAAGGTTTCTTTAAAATAAAATATCTTCAGTAAAAACAATGTTTAGTTTTTTTTTGTGCATTTTAAAATAAATACACAAGTTTTGTTCATTTGTGTTTTTTTTTTTTTTTTTACTCAATATCAAGGTACCTGTTAACACTGGCAGCAAACCCATATTTAATCTCCCCAGAAAGAAAATAATTCAT
Organism: Austrofundulus limnaeus; assembly: GCF_001266775.1. Taxonomy (NCBI): domain Eukaryota; kingdom Metazoa; phylum Chordata; class Actinopteri; order Cyprinodontiformes; family Rivulidae; genus Austrofundulus; species Austrofundulus limnaeus. Next base: position 2,854,347 of record NW_013952420.1, read on the forward strand.
GTTTTGAAGTGGGTTTTATACAAACGTAACGAACAATTGATATCTTATCTGGTCCTAAATCAACTCAGTCTCTTACACTTTCTTTATATAAACACTATTTAAAAAGTGTTTCTCTTTAAACTTGCATTTCACTTTTTTATCAAAGAAAATTATACAAGTTCGCGTCAGCAGCATGTGGCGATTTTGTTTTTTACAGAATGCAAACCTGACAGCCTTGTAAAAGCTTTATAAAATAGATTAAAGTTCACATGAGATGCTCTGAAATCCTTGTAGATCGAACAGTTTTTAAATGACAGTGATCCACTTCGGTATAGGCTGCATTCAGACTAGCCACTAGCTCGACAGACATTTTCTGCAATCTGAGATGAAGATCTATCTGAAGGCTGTAAGGTATTATTCATACCAAACTCCACTTCCAGAGATCTGAACTAGCCTTTTAATAACTGTCAAAGTATTAGTATTATTATATTGTAATGTAAACACACAGTATGTGTATCAATAAGACTTTAGGTACAAAAGTGTTAGTTTAACTGTAAAATTCAATGGGGTGTTACTCTTCCAAATAAAATCATAAATAAATAAAAACACAGCTCCTAAAATGCTCCCTGACGGGTTTCTGTCATTGTGAAACATTATGACGTATACGTTCACATGACCTCAACACTAAAGAAACAGCTGCCTGCCAGTCAGTCCTTTGTGATGAAATAACTTCCCATTCAACTTTTAAAAAATGTAACTTTAAAAAGACAAGATAAAACAGAAACGTTTGACCAAAAGGTAAATAAGGGTGTTGAGGAAAGTTTTATACAAAACCCAACATTCTCATTAAGACTAAAACAAGCAAACACGTTCTGATGTACACCAGGCTAATTTAGTGAACTCTAAAATAAGTGTGCCATCTGATCTTTATTGAGACAGAGATTTAAAGGGACATAATTTAAATAAATTAAAGAAAATGTTTTAAACCAGGGTGTCAAACTCATTTTTACTGAGGTCAACATGAGCATTATGGTGGCTCTCAAAGGGCCAGTTGTAGTGAACTTCGACATTGCCTGTTTAAGTTCGATTAAACAGAAAACATCACGTTCCTCGTCTCCTTGCTACAGCTGAGCCCGTCTAACAGACAATAGCAAAGCTATACATGGTACCTCCTGCAAAGAAACAGTGTCTCACCACATCCCCCTATAAACACTGAAATGTACTACGTGTACGTGTAGAACTGAATTCATGTGAAATAAACAATACATAAATAATATTAAAAGTAAAAGAGTTTTACCATCAGATGTCAGCTACTACTGAACCCTGGGTACCTCCAACTAGTGGTGGGATGCCATTATTTCAAGGGTAAAATAATTGACATGCATTATGAAGTTTATTACATTGTTTGTGGTCAATGCTGACTTTAAAACACCATGTCCTCCTTTTTAGACAATACATCTCTGAAGCTCTCATGAGCCACATAAAATATTATGGCAGACCCAATTTGGCCTGCAGGCCTTGAGTTTGGCACATTCGCTTTCAACCATCAATTACATTTATGTGGATTTCATACTAAACACAAACCCAACTGCTGAGAAAATATGTTCTGTAACACCTGGATGGTTTACTTGTAATTAAAGTGTTAAAAATTACCACAGGACTCTGCTTCATAAATATCCTTGTGCCAGGAAAGAAACATTGTAATTTTAAAATAATAAAAAAAATCTGCTACATACTGTATTAATCATAGCATTTAAGACCGTGACATATAATTATATGATATAATTCCTTTTAAGATAGTAATAATGAGCATATAGGAGGCTCTGTGGTACACCAGAAGCTTAGGGGCAAGAACGACACTCCAGTTTTAATAAAAACCCTGTTCTGACAAGTAGAATCTGAAATCAAAACATTTGCCAGGAGGTTTGAATATTGCACAACAGGGGGTCAAGTCTTACTCACACACATGTTATGTTTTCATCTGCCTGAGCGTTGCTGGATTGCTCAAGACCTTCAGATGTTTACTGCTTGACTTGTGCTCAGCACAGAGGTGAACAGTGTTCGTGTAATATAGGCCAACGATGAGAGATAATGAGTGTCTGGGATGCGGAGATGCTTCTAGTTGTCAACAAGCAGTAGAACCTTTACTCTTACTGCTCTGTCTGCTGTCTCTTTCCTCCAGCAAGATCTGATGACGACTCAAAAGGATGTTGCAGGAATCGGGAGGATCATATTCCAGAGGCCGAGCCTTGGTTCTTTTTCTCCACTGCAGCCCAGCTCGTTCGTTTTATTTGCCGGCAAATCTTCTGACAATCACAAGAAAAGGCTGAAATGTCCTCCTTGATTTGTCTAACAATCCAGCCTAAAGTCCCCCCCCCCCCCAACACACACACATACACACACTTAAATTCATCCACTGGTTCATGAGATGTTTTACAGACAGATAGACAGAGAAGGGTGATACCAAACTTTGTAAGTACTTTTGAGTTAAGTGTTTAAGTTGACTCTTGGCAGTGGTTCATAAAAAAATTGTAATAGTCACACAAATATTCACAAAAAACAGGATAATAAATTATCACCCATCTACAAGCAGTGGGCTATAATTAAACTATGACCAGAATCACTGAGGGGAGCCACTAAAACAGCAAAAATAATGGAGGTTATCTATTTTGTTTTGTTTTTCTCTCAATTATTATCATGACTTTAGAAAAAAAGCTCTGCCTCAGACTAAAATGACACTGGGAATAATAACTCAGCGTTTAGTTCATTTCTCATACCGCCTGGCAAATGTCCGACCTGGATATGCTGAAGTGAAGGGAAAACCCTGCAGGACTCCAAAGTGCATAAGGTCATCAATCCTGAGCTGTTTGGATGAGTCTGGATCAACACAAGAGGTCTCACACTGTGTGTGTATAAACACACTTAGAGGCCAAACTGCTGCAGCCTCTGGGTCACACACATTCCTACACACAAAACACTCGTCAAAATCAAGAGCCTCCATGAAAAACAGGCATAATTTAATGCAACATAATCTATGATAGTCAATGCAATCGTGTGTTCAGTCATGATTGAGTGGAGGGATGTAAAGTCAAACAGTTAGTGTATGTCTTTCTCTTTAGAATCCCAATAAACTTTGACAGAATATGTATTTTAAAAAAACTGACTAAAAATACTTGCATCCATCCATTTTCTGCCACTTATTCGTAGTCGGGTTGTGGAGGCAACAGATCCAGACATCCCTTTCCCAAGCAACCCTTCCAGCACTGGGGGACCTCAAGGTGTTCCCAGGCCATAGAGGATACATAATCCCTCCAGTAATTCCTGGGTATTCCCCGGGGCCTCCTACCAATAGGACATGCCCGGAATACCTCTAAAGGGGAGTGTCCAGGAGGCATCCTAAGATAGCCAAACCACCTCAACTGACTCCTTTCAATGCGGAGGAGCAGCGGCTCTACTCTGAGCTCCCCCCAGATAACAAAACTCCTCACCCTTTCTAAGGTGCCTGGCCAAAATATGAAGGAAGTTCATTCGGCCACTTGGATTCAGAATCTCATGATCCACACCCCATGACCACGGTGAGGGTTGGAACGTAGACAGATCAACAAAGTGAGAGCATCGCCTTTTGATTCAGCTTTCTTCACCGTGACCGACTGAAGCATCACCCTCATTACTGAGGACAAGGCCCAAATCTGTCAATCCATCCCCTGCTCCATCCTACTATCACTCGTGAACCAGACACCCAGATACTTAAACTCCTCCAAGTGAGGCAGAGACACCCAGCGGGGGCATACCACACTTTTCTAGTGGAACCGACTCTCATCCCAGCAGGTCTTGGCCCAAAGACGCCAACAAAACCACATCATCTATAGCAGAGACAAGACTCTGTGGTTCCCAAACCAGACACCCTCCTCTCCATGACTGCACCTTGAGATCCTGTCCATAAACACAACAAACAGGATCAGAGACAAGGGAAAGCCCTGGCGGAGTCCAACTTGCCTGACCAGCTTGACTTTGAATTTGTTTCAACAATGCGGACATGGCTCCTGCTTTGGTTATACAGGGACTGAATCACAAGACACTCCATACTCCCACAGCACCCCTCTCCCCCCACAGAATGCCTCATGGAACACGGTCATAAGCCAGGTCCACAACACAAGGAGACCAGAGAGGCACACTTCCACGACCCCCTTAGCAATTCAGCAAGGGTAAAGATCTGGTCCACTGTTCCACAACCAGGACAGAAACCACATTGCTCCTTTTGAATCTGAGGTTCAACAATCAATCACAGCCTCCCTTCCAACATAGCCTGCTGAAGTAAACTTTCCTGAAGGGGGCATGAAGTGTGATCCCACCATAGTTCGAACACACACTCCAGTAAAAAAAACTTTATGCTTTTTAAATTGTTTATTGCTTGTCTTTAAATGAAGAAAACATTAACCTCTCAATTTCACGTCTATACACCCACATCTAAACAAAAACCATTTTATTAGTCAGCGTGGTGTTTTGGCATGATGACGCACACAATCACCATCTTTTTGAACGAGATTGGGGCCTTCTCGTGAACGTGTGGTGGCAAGTTAAAACCCCAACAGTTTGATCGGCTGAAGGAGAATATTTCTGTTGCATTATGTGGTGGGGCCCTTCTGGTAATCCTTTCTTTTGGATGTCACTTTTGGTTAAAATGGTTTGGAACTGTGAGTCCAAACAACATATTTACTCCCGTAACGAAAATATCCCTCACAGCCACCCCCACAAATACAGACACCCACCCACACAAACACACCCAACACATCAGGCAGATTTGACAGAGCATGAATTTTAGCCCACAAACCAGCCTGTGGTTCCTGGACGAAGCTCCGACTCTCGCCCCTCTGCAGTGACTCGTTCCAAGATACAACTCCCCAACATCCCATCTCAGTCAGTTCAATTAAATATACACAAAATTGTGTGAAAGCTCCTTTATTTTGTTTCTTCTCTGTATTTGATTCCTGCATCCATCGTGCACGTTTGCATAATTTATTTGCATCTGGGGAAAGAGTGGAACGGTGACTAATGTTTCAAGAATCAGGAATGCAGGGTCTGTTCCCTAAAAGTGATTTTATACGACCACTCAGAGGTGAGTCAGGACTATGAGCTGCTGCCTGGAATAGTGGCTCATCTGTGATGTGGCTGTGCAGAGGGACAGCAGGATGACCACAGAGTTCTTTGGACCACAACAGTAGCTGAAAAATGCATTAACATGTGAGGATGTTTTTCTATCACTCCTGGCACAAAGTATGGACTTTGTGAGGATGGTCTTTCAATTGTTATATATCGTAAAAACATATAAATAACTCACAGATATGCCATAAAACTAACATATTTTTTTCCAAAATTTAAACTGGGTTTTAAGAAACAATAAAAAACTAAAAAACTTTCAATTTTGTTTGTACTTGGTCCAGATTTTAGAGACTGACTGGAAAAAAAACATGTTTTGCAACATTTCATAATAATGTATCTTCTTGAAAAAAGTTTCCTAATGCTCTCCTTTGTTTCAGCTGACATCTCTCAGTCATGCGATTCATGTCAACCTGCTTTGTGCAACAGCTGCCAGCTTTTTTCTTTCTAACCGAAGAGTTGTGAACAGATTTAATCTGATGCAGGTGTTTGTTTTAGGACTGCAAATTACAGAGTGACACCACAATTTATTATCCTTTACTTTACCTAAAAAAAAAACAACTGTGACTGACTACAGTTATAATCCTAACTTTGAATTTGTTTTATTATTGCCAAAAAGTTGAAATTTTGGAAAATAATACATTTAATGCTTTTCTGTGAAATTAAATGATTAAACGAGCTGTAATTCCATACTTTTTGCCAGGAGTTGCACCTTTTGCAACACAATTCCAAAACTGTTCCAGTTCCAAACCATTTGAAATGTTTAAACTAATAAAGGATATCCTTTAAAAAGTAAGATAAAAAAGGTCATTTTGAATCTTATGGTAGCAGCACATCTCAAAATACTCTGTTAAAAGCAGGAAAAGGCTGTAAAAGTGAGTAGCACAAACAGCTTCAGCAGCATTTTGCAAATATATATATACATATACAGTGGGGAAAATAAGTATTTAGTCAGTCACCAATTGTGCAAGTTCTCCCACTTAAAAAGATGAGAGAGGCCTGTAATTGACATCATAGGTAGACCTCAACTATGAGAGACAAAATGTGAAAAAAAATTTGAGAAAATCATTTTGTCTGACTTTTAAAGAATTTTTTTGCAAATAATGGTGGAAAATAAGTATTTGGTCACCTACAAACAAGCATAATTTCTGGCTGTCACAGACCTGTAACTTCTTTTTAAGAGGCTCCTCTTTCCCCCACTCATTACCTGTATTAATGGCACCTGTTTGAAGTCGTTAACAGTATAAAAGACACCTGCCCACAACCTCAAACAGTCACACTCCAAACTCCACTATGGTGAAGACGAAAGAGCTGTCGGAGGACACCAGAAACCGAATTGTAGACTTGCACCAGGCTGGGAAGACTGAATCTGCAATAGGCAAGCAGCTTGGTGTGAAGAAATCTACTGTGGGAGCGATAATCAGAAAATGGAAGACATACAAGACCACTACAAATCTCCCTCGATCTGGGGCTCCACGCAAGATCTCAGCCCGTGGGGTCAAAATGATCACAAGAACGGTGAGGAAAAATCCCAGAACCACAAGGGGGGATCTAGTGAATGACCTGCAGAAAGCTGGGACCAATGTTACAAAGGCTACCATCAGCAACACACTACGACGCCAGGGACTCAGATCTTGCAGTGCCAGACGTGTCCCCCTGCTTAAGCCAGTCCATATCCAGGCACGTCTGAAGTTTGCTAGAGAGCATTTGGATGTTCCAGAAGAGTATTGGGAGAATGTCATATGGTCAGATGAAACCAAAGTAGAACTATTTGGTAAAAACACAACTCGTCGTGTTTGGAGGAAAGTGAATGCGGAGTTGCATCCAAAGAACACCATACCAACTGTGAAGCATGGGGGTGGCAACATCATGCTTTGGGGCTGTGTCTCTGCAAAGGGACCAGGACGACTGGTCCGTGTACATGAAAGAATGAATGGGGTCATGTATTGTGAGATTTTGGGWGCAAACCTCCTTCCATCAGCAAGGGCAATGAAGATGAAACGTGGCTGGGTCTTTCAGCATGACAATGATCCCAAGCACACTGCCAGGGCAACAAAGGAGTGGCTTCGTAAGAAACATTTTAAAGTCCTGGAGTGGCCTAGCCAGTCTCTCGATCTCAACCCCATCGAAAACCTTTGGAGGGAGTTGAAAGTCCGTGTTGCCCKCCGACAGCCCCAAAACATCACTGCTCTAGAGGAGATCTGCATGGAGGAATGGGCCAACATACCAGCAACAGTGTGTGCCAACCTTGTGAAGACTTACAGAAAACRTTTGACCTCTGTCATTGCCAACAAAGGATATACAACAAAGTATTGAGATGAACTTTTGTTATTGACCAAATACTTATTTTCCACCATTATTTGCAAAAAAATTCTTTAAAAGTCAGACAAAACGATTTTCTCAAATTTTTTTTCACATTTTGTCTCTCATAGTTGAGGTCTACCTATGATGTCAATTACAGGCCTCTCTCATCTTTTTAAGTGGGAGAACTTGCACAATTGGTGACTGACTAAATACTTATTTTCCCCACTGTATATATCAGCCAAAATGGGAACCGGCAGGTTGGAAAACTGCAATCGGTGCACCCCTAAATTTATTTTGTAAACAATGCCATATTATCAACATTATAGAAGAGTGGGCAATCCACCCTGTTTGTAGTGCACAAATTAAACAATTTTTAATGCCTTTGGCATGGGCAGCTTAAATGCACCATCGATGCCAAAAGCAATAAACAAGTTGGTTAATTCGCCAGCCCTTCGAAAACTGCTACAATTGATTACTTTAAACATTTGCTCTATTTTTCTCTGTTTCACTGTGAATAAAATATGGGTTCATGAGAACATTACACATTGAACACTACATCCCAACTATGCTAGAAGTTTGGTTTTATTTCCAAGGTAATTGTTTCATGTTTCATTTTAAAACATTCATGGTTTTAAAGTTTAAATGATACTTTGCTCTTGTTTAATTACAAAATTATTTATTGAATCAAAAAAAAAATCATGTAAACAAATTCAAATTGTGCAACTCTTCAAAAAAAAAGCAGTAGCTTATAAATTCCTCTATTGGTGGTATAAATCGAGTCTAGCACAATTTCATCATTTTTACAAAAATAACAAAACAAGCAACACTGCTGTAGGCTTGTCTGTGTCCATCTTTGCAGCGTCGGAAATAAAGCAAACTAAATCTCAAATGAACTATTAAACCAAACTCCCTTTTGTCATACTCCAACATGCACAGCAGCATTTGTGTTCATTCGAAAAGGTGATTCAGCGTTTTTTTTTTAAAGAACCGATGGATGCCATTTAATGGCAACGTCTGGTGTCTATCACTGCTCCTCCATGCAATCATTTTGACAGAAGCAAAATATGATGCAACTTTTCTTAATTTAAGGCACTATATCCTTTACAAAAGCTTCTTTAACTGCTGGTCAGTAATAAATATCCATATTATCAAGGTGATGACTCAGTAATTAATAAAGAAGCTAAAATTGTGCTTCAAAACAGCAAAAAGTTTCCGCAAGTTATCAGCCATTCTGGACAAGAAAACAATGCGAACATCAGAACAAGTTAAGGTTAGATGTTTCAGCATGAAGGGGGAGAGCTATCAGGCACAAGCAAACTACCATCATTTTGGTCCTCTGAGTCAGAAATGACCGTCATCAATCAAATCCTGCATCAAAATATCACAAAGAAAGGCATCGCTGGTGAATCTAAACATCACTAAATCTGGAAATATGATCAAATTGACAATGTGTGCAGCAAACATATACATAACACTGACTGAGCAACAGTTATAAGGCACCCATAACTTATTGTGCTGAAGGCAAAAAAGAGAGATGAACTAAAAATCAGCCTAAAGTACCATTATGTTTGCTTTCATTGGCACATTTTTCGTACAAAGCTCCTGTTTCAAATATTAAATCTGGGTTCACATGGCAAAAATATTCAGGAACATGAATAAGTAATGAGCACAGATATTTTTCAAAAAGCTTCTTTTCGAAGTTGATGAACTGAAAATTGTAGACATCACCTGTGTATCCTTCACCTTTTTGCTCGAACTGCAACAAATGTTTGGCTACTAACAAACACTTCCATTACAGAGGAATAAAATAATCATCAAAGTGATAATAAATCTGCATGAAAGCTGCATTGATTCAACCATAAGGCCTCAGATGCTCCATATAAACTTAAAAAAAAATCTCTTTTTGTTTGTGAAGTGCAAAAAATAATAATAACTAAAGATGTGACTCAGTCCAGTTTTACAAAGGCTTTTTGTAAGCTCAGTGAAAAAGCAAGCCAAATAGGAACCCCAACCCTGTTCTCTCACAAACTGAAAATTGAGGGGTTTTTTTTGTTATTGGGGTTTGGATGTTGAAGTTCAGAGAACTGCTGATGAGGTTGCTTGAATAGTTCCCCGTCTGCCGTTCACTTGGACCGTCTTTGTGGGCACAGAGACCTGGAAAGGAAAAAAAAAAGGGAAGAAATGAAAAGTTTTAACTTTCGTTTTTCTGCACTAAAGCAACGTGATGCAACACAGACAAAACGTTCAAATTCTTCATCCTACTGGGAGCTAATTTTACCCGTGGGAGGGCGGGGGGAGGTCTGACCAAAAGCTGAACTCTACCTACTTGCAAATATTCATACATCAGCAGCATCTGACTGTCATACTGATCTCTGCACAATATATGCAATTCATCTCAAGTTTCCTGGGTGCATCATGGCTGCAGAAGCACGACACACGAGACCAGAGCAGATGAGAGAAGACTCAGTTTCATTTCACTGCCTTTCTCTGTTGCTGTCTTCCCTCACTCTGTCCTGACTGTCTTTGTGTATTCTTTCTACATCTGCAGATCAAAGGATGAGAAAGATATTCAGATGCACCCCACAAAACAAAAAAGTCAAAAAATAAAAAATAAAAGAACGGGAAGTGAATGATGTAAAAGTTTTAAGCTTCCATCAAACTACTGTTTATTTTTAAATCCAACACTAATTCCGATTGAATGCCGAAACTTCCACAAACACTTCGAGGCGTCTGGAGTGAGACGGATCTCATACAGTATGTTGCTTTACCTTTTTGAGCTTCCCAGCGCCAGATCCAGAGCGAATAGCCTCCAGCATCGCCTCCCTGGCCATGGCAGGGTTCATGGGAGTGTTTGTTTGAACTGCAGAGCTGGGTTTACCCTGGGGCAGGACAGGGGGAGGAGGGGGAGGTTTGCCGGTAGGGGGAGGAGGGGGTGGGGAGGTAAAGCCAGGGGAAGAGCCCGTCGGAGCTGGAGGTGAAGGAGAGGAGCCCTCACTTCTCTCCTCCTTAGAAGTTTCCTTCCTGAACTGCTCAAGCTCACTGGCAGCCTTAGATTTTGTCTGTAGAGAGAAGGGAGATAACGTTCACTTTGGACAAACAATCACACGACAGACTGACACAGAAATGTAGCTGCAGAGAGACTGACACAGAATGCTCAAATTCATTACTATATTCATTTCAGGCATACACACTGACAAGATATCCTTATATTGTTATGTGTCATTGTGTGAATGAAGCATTCACACAATTGAGATCTTTTTTTTCCCCGTACGTTTTTCGGCATCTAACTTGTTCCACAATTTTTTTGCTATTTCAACAATTCATATATCAAAACGTTCAGCTCATTCATGTGAGGGGTGCTATGACTTTTGGTATTTCAGCTTTTTACACTTTTTTAGCTATTTCACTTTTTTGCTGTTGAAAATTACGATGGAGCATTAGGGCCACACGAGATTTTTTTATTATTCTTACGAGATTAAACTCGTAATGTTATGACTTTAAACTCGTAATATTACGACTTTAATCTCGTAATATTACGACTTTAATCTCGTAATATTACGACTTTAATCTCGTAATATTACGACTTTAATCTCGTAATTTACAACTTTATTCTCGTAATTTACAACTTTATTCTCGTAATTTACGACTTTATTCTCGTAATTTACGACTTTATTCTCGTAATTTACGACTTTATTCTCGTAATTTACGACTTTATTCTCATAATATTATGACTTTATTTTTTATACGACTTTAATGTCTTAATATTATAACTTTATTCTCGTAATTAAAAAAAAAAATCTCGTGTGGTCCTAATACTCCGTCATAGAAAATGAATGGAGTTGTTTTCAAAATCCTTAAACTCCTTTAAAATGTTTCAAATTCTTTACAGAACCTTACACATTTTGCTCTGGTTATGCTCTTTTTCACATTCGTGTGCTAAGTTTAGCTACGTTTTTGCTATTTCAGCTAAAATTCTGCTTCTTTCTGCTATTCTTCTGCCTTTTTCTACTTTTTTGTGCTGATTTCTGCTGTTTATGCTTGCTATATTCATCTTTTTTGCTGAATTTTTTGCTAATGTTTAGCTGCTATTAGCTAAAATTAGCTTATCTAAGCTAAATACACATTTTTTGTAGCTATTAAAACTTTTTCCTGAAAACTTTAGCGAACTTGTGCTCCTTATTATGCTAATTTAAATTCTAGCTACTTTTTAGCTGTTTTACTTCAGCCTTTTTAGCCATTTTACTACTAATTATGACTTTTTTGCACTCACATGCGATTCTTCTGCTAGTTTTACAATTTTACAACACTTTCTTTATCTGGGTGCTAATTTCAACTTGTGGCTTTTACCTTTAGCCTATTCTATGCTAATTTTAGCTTATTTATGCAACTTTAGCTATAGATCTGCTTCTTTCTGCTATGCTATTGTTTTATTTTATTTTTATGCCTTTTGCTGCTACCTAGTGCTATTTATACTTCTTGCTGATGTTTTCAGCTATATTTAGCTATTTTAGCTCTTAGCTTTTAGCTGTTTTCTGTTTTCAACTAGACATGTGCTCCTTTTTATTGTTTTTCTGCAAAGTTAGTCTTTTTTGTTTCTTTTAGCTTTTCAAAGTGTGCTCACATTAACACTTTTACTATTAAATATTTCAGCAGCTTTCAGTTGAAGTTTTCAGCATGAAGCATCCACACGAGCATTTTCACAGGAAATGCAATTTCTCTAGTTCTATTTGTAGTTACGTATGTTACTCCACTTTTTATAGTTTTTTTTTTGTGGGATTTGCTACTGAACCATATGATGGATGTAGACCAGTCGTTCCCAACCCATTTTCCTCAATGATCCACCTTTCTTTCTTCCAAGCCAAGGTTGTCCCAATTTGTGGACTCGTGTGGCTGACAAAATCCCAAAAGGATACCACAGGATTTTCTGCATTGTCAGCAAACTAAACAGACAATCAAAGATGATGTTTTTTTTTTTCTCTTTCTTGTATTATGTCGGTGTAGATTGGAAATTCATCAAGGATTGAGGAATTTGTTTTGAAATGTATGTTTAGCAACTTAGCTGCTGAAATTAATACTGCAATTAGATGTTAAATAAAATGCCATTATAAGTGCTGATACTCGAGCTAAACCTAAATGATTTTTCCTTCATTTACGCGTAATGTTTTAAATTGTGAAGTTATTCGTCTAGTGAAAAGTCGTGTGAATACATGTACCAATGCATTTCAAGTCTTAAGGCACATGATATAAAACATATCACTATGGTAAATGGGCAGCATGTGGTTACACAAACATATGTTATTAGGCTAGACCATCTCATTACACAGTAGTTTTATACAGTCTAACCAGACTGCGTAGAATATATCCTATGTGGGCCGTGGTCTAGGTAGGCTGCAGCAGTATGCTCATCTGTCGCACATTCCTCTGGGTACTGACAGAAACACAGTAGCAGACAGATTTTGCATAAATACTCAGATTTTTGTACCTTTTTCAGCCTGTTCATGCTTTGGGCTCTAATGGCAGCCAAAAGAGCAGATCTTTCATTCTCCTCCTCAACGTAAGTCGTTCTCTTCAGATTACTGGGGTTAGTTGATATCTAATGAAAGCAAAAAATAAAAAAAATTAAAAAAAGGCAAACAAGGAGTCCTGTCTTTATCCAAACACAGTTACTTTGTTTAAAAAGTAAAACCATAATCCATTGGAAAAATCTTGTATATACATGCATGCTCACAACCACACACAAACAGGTGTTCAGATCCTGGGGTCATTGAAGGTATCTATCTATCTATATA
>NW_013952420.1:2867905-2914385 GCF_001266775.1 Austrofundulus limnaeus
TATATATATATCTTTCAATCTTCCCCATTACATTTCTCCTTTTTCTTCTCTCTTTTTCTTCTTCTCTTTTATAAAAAAAGTCACTGATGATGAAGAAACTAAAATCCAGTTCTGTTTTCTACTGAAGTGACTTAAAAGAAGAAGGAAAAAAAAAAAAGAAAATGTAAAACCAGTCTATGACTTAAATACTCCTAAACTTTTCTTGTTCTGTTGTTGCAATGTTCAACTGTACATTCTATCCATCCACACGCTGTGCAGTGTTCACCTTCTTCAGTCTGTCTCGGCCCCCACTGGTCTGGATGGCCTCCATCAAGTTACTGTGCAGAGATGTCTCTTTCTCAACAGATTTACAGAGGACAGGCTTGAACTTTTTAACGGGTCCGAACACCGTCACAGCCACAGGTCCGGCGTCCACGTTACTGTCCGATACTGTGGCTGAGGACTGCGGTTTCATGTCCTGACCTGTATCCTTCATGCCCTGTAACAAATAAATAATTATAGAAATAGAAATAGGATTGATTTCTGAAAATAAAAGAGGTGTCATATATTTCAAGTTTTACTTACATTTATGTGTTCTTGAGAGGTGATCTTTGGGGCTACGGGTGGTTTGAGGGATGAGTGCAGAGCAGGGGTTCTGGTTTGATCTGGTTTGACATATTCTTTCCTAATATTGTCCATCACTTTCTTTTGAAGGAATTCACTGTTGTTGTTCTTGACTGTTTTTGTGTCCAACACATCAGAACCTTCTTTGGTGAACGTGGTACGGTTTGAAAACCCTTCCTTGTCTAATTTCCCTTTTCCAAGATCTCTCTGACTATTTGACACATACTCTGGGTAGCTTGTGGAGCTTTTGGTACCAGGAAGGCTTGGAGTCACTTGAATGGAAGGTCCTGATCTCTGAACGCCAGCAACAGTCTGTGTTTCCAATGACTTGTTGGAGTCTGGGCCTTTGGGGATGCTAAAAGGTTGAACTGAAGTCTTTGGGGTGTACTTAGCGATGGCAGAAGCCACATATTTGCTTGAGGTTCGCCTGGATGGTTTGAGAAAGTTCAGCTGCTGCTGTTTTGAGTCTGCAGGTAGAGGAGGGGGAAGGGCAGGCTTACTTGGCAACGGAACATAACGCGACGCTGAACTCCTGCTCTCCACCTCAACCCCCTTTTTATTTGCGAGTGTGACAACGTTCCCAAGCTCTTTAGTTTCTTCCTTCACCACCACCATAGGTTGGACTGTCTTTGCGGGTTCAGCAACTGCACTTTGCACAGTTTTCTTTTCCACAGCAGAAGTACCGCTGAGACCACTGACGTTATCCTTAGTCTTATCAATCAGAGCTGTTCTGTGAATAACAGCATTGTCTTCTTTTTCATTGGAGCTCCAAAATGTTTTGGCTTTTTCACAAAGAGGAACACCCTCGTTAACTGCTGATTCAGATGATCGACCGCTTTTTTTATGGGAGATACCTACTGCCACCATATTTCCTTGATCATCTATCTTAATGGCACCAGTGCTTAGCGTCCTCGCTGGCTGAGTCGCAGCAGCTTGTACGTTCAAGGGTTTGGGAGGGACCACAGTAAAGGTCTTCATACCAAAGCGTGATGGGACGTTTTGAGTGATTTTACCTTGTGAAGTGCTAAAACTAGAGTTGTTCCGGGAAGCTCTTTGTATCTCTTTATTGTTTTCTGCAGGTAATGATATCTGAGTTACTGGTGAGAGATTACAGGTTGGTTTCTGTAATGACTGAGAATTACTTTTCAGAGGATCAGACTCCAGCTCAGTGGGCCTGCTGTTTTTCTGCACATCAGCATTAGATCTTGTAGTCAATGTTTGTTTCTCCTTTTTCACATTTTTTGTATCAGCACTACTCATCTGTTTCAAATTTGTCTCTGTTGTTTTCTCTTCCTTTTCAACACCCGTGGATTTGTTCTCTAGCGGTTTCTTCATCTGCTCAAATTGCTCAGAATTTGCACTGCTACTTTTTTGACTAACAGCAGCTGTATAAGCATTGTTGTTTTTGTTCTGTGGCTCCACATTGGATGGTTGACAAAAGCCTTGATCTGTAACAAAAATGAGTCAATGGACCAAAAATAGTATTTGCATTTAAATGTTATTTAACTGCAGTGAGATACAGACACGCCAGTCAGTCCATTTACCTTCCTGATCAGCTGACTCAGTCTTGGTGAGCAGTTTCACATCATCCTCCACACCATTATGTTCATACTCATCCAGTACTTCGTCTATGGCTGTAACTGGCACATACATGTCCACTAAAGACACGGGTATCTCATTACTGTCAGTGGACTTGGTAAACAGGGTGTCTTTTCCTGACACCATATTTGAGTGATCTAGAAAAAAAAAAGATAAAAAAAGATTAACTAAACTATTTTCAGGAAAGGGTCTGGCTGATTAAAATATAACTATTATTTTTTTGTTTAGGAAAAGAACATTCTTCTGGGAACTGTGAAGTGACATGTTTTACAACTGTTGGATGATGGTGTTTGGCAAAATATTATTTGTTGAACATATACAACTAGGCTGCTTCATTAAAGACAGAAATCAGTTTTAGTTGAACTGTGGCTTTTTGACATTCCCCTTCACCTGCGAGGTTTGTTTCCAAATCTGCCAGAGTCTGGTGGAGCTGAGCTGTGAGATCTGAGTCATCTTCAAAGCTGTTGACTGATTGCTTCTGAGGGCTGGTGTCAATCTGACTAAAAATGATACAAAAAAATGTGTGAAAGATAACTACACAAACATAAAGAACAACATGCAAATTTGATTCAACACAGACAAAAAAAGCTAAGTGCTCAGAAGGAATGGTCCAGTTTTAAAATAATTTGTTTTGTTATGTATGTAAATTAATTGATTTGCAAGAAACTGGTATGTCTGAAACTGGCATCAGTGTTATCACAAGTGTTATCAGGCAGCTGCCAGTGTCCAACAGTTAGTCAATAACAGTATAGAGCACAAGACACACAGGGTGCCTCATAGGCTATGTTTACACTGCAGGTCTTAATACTCTATTCAGATTTTTTTTTAAAAAAATCAGATCTTTTTGTGTGAACGTTCACATTACATTTTAAATGTGACCTGTATCAGACTCCAGTGTGAACGTTCCACAGCACTGATGTGACACGCGTGCGCAGTAAAAGACGTGCCGTCTCATCTGCCGGCTTGTTTGTTTACAGAGTTAGCGTGGATGCTACTTTTTGCACATCAAATCTGAAGTTGTTGTTTAATCTCAGAGCCAATTAAATAATTATCTGACCTGCTTGTTTAGTTCAGTGTTTATATCTGAACCTGCCTCTGACTGGATGCTCCAGTGAAACTTTTTTTATTTTCGGAAGAAAGGAACGAGCTGGGAATAAAGTATCGACTAACTTTAGGATCGATACGCTCCAGTCCAGGCTGGACGTCGTTATTATCTTACTAGCTACACCAGGGGTGCCCAAACATTTTCCCTGAGAGGGCCAAAATTAAAATCAATCTGAGGGCCGTGGACCAAACACAGTAATATAAGAAATGCAAATACTTCTTAAGTAAAGTTGTTTTATTTTTTTATGATAAAGCTAGCAGCCAGTGTGTTTGCCCACATTCTTTTTTTTCAGCCCATGGACTTGGAGAAAATTCAACATTCAACAGGCTCATGGGACTTGTCATAATTTAAAATTTGAAAGGTGTGCAAATCTAGATATGGGCTTAAATCTAATCTAAATGTCTTTTGTAATTGTATTTTATATTTAGACAGGTTTCCTACAATCTTAACATAATTCCAAGTAACCAGGACAACTGCTGGCGGGCCAAATCAAATGGCTTGGTGGGCCAATTTTGGCCCGCGGGCCACACTTTGGGCACCTCTGATCTACACGGAAAATTAAAAGTAAAAAGATGAAGCAAGTGGACTTCTGCTTTGGAGCTGTAAACACACGGAGCTACAGATTTAAACAGCGTGACATGAGGTTAGTGTCTTATCGATCCTTCACCCCCTCCTCACTGATGAAAAAGTCAGATGAATGTGACATGAGCGTTCACACTGCAGTCACTTTGAAAACATCAGATACATATCCGATTTAAAACCACATACTGAAATAGTCTGGGTTGGATTTGAAAAAAAAAAAAAAAATCGGATTTCTTGCGTTCAGACTGTCATAAAAAAATCTGATATGCGTCGCATGGGGCAAAAAAAAAAATCGCATTTGGGTCGCATTTGCCTGCAGTGTGAACATAGCCATAGACACATGAAATGGATATTAACAGCACTTAACACAGTTTGATAGGGTTGTGCTGAGTTTGTATAAAGCCAGGTGGTCATACTGTACAACTGCAGCATGTGGAACCTACAAACTCACAGTGGCTTGATGCGGGAACTGACAGGTACATGACAGCATACAAAGTTATGAGACTCTTCACAAAATACTGCGCCCTCTCTCACGATGTCTCAACAACTGGCATCAGTCACACAGCAGGTTCACCATCCTATGAATAAGCTGCCATTGCCTCTAGAGCAGAGGTAGCTGAATTTGGTGTAGTGCCATAATCAGGAAGCAAAGACAGATGAGTGGTGTGTGTCTGTTCAGCGATGAATCTGTTCTGCATTAACAAAAATAACCCTTGCGTGCTTATATGGTGGTGCTGAGGGAGAAGTTCTGCTAATGTTGTGGAGAGACACACCAATATGACTTCTTTTATTATAGTGTGTGACAGCACCATAGTACAGTCTGCCAACAGGCAACACTCATCCACACGAGGCAGGTGTGTTTGATTAGCTCTGCAAATAATCACTGCTTATATCCAAGCCTGCAGAGGTGCCACACCCTACTGATATGGGACCAGCAGTACGCCTGCACTGTTAACTATGTGGGGTATGATATTGTAATCCCTGCAATTTCACATGACCTTTAACATGTGCAGTTTCATTTCATTAACACCACTGCCTAGATGCTGAGCTTTTTTGTTAATGAGTGTAAAAGGACTGCAACAGTGTACAGAAAATAACATAAAACTGATGGATTTTTAGCTAGAGCTCCCCCATGAAAAAAAAATGCTATAAACAGTTCATTTAAGTTTAAATGCAGTTCAGAGGTAAAAGAATGCACAAATGTGAGTACATGTTTGTTCAAAGTTAGATTTCAGTTTTACTGAAGCTTGCTGGCTTTAAAGCACACTGCTTACTGCCTTCCTCTACTTTTTTGTGGTTTCCAAGCAGCATTCTTCAGAATTAGTGTCATATTAGCCATAACAAATTGAAGCAAGAAGGCCAAACCAAATATATATTTTTTTATTTTCAAGAAAACTTGGACTGGTCCTCTTTTCCTGACAGATTCTGAGAAAACATGGTTACAGTGCTTTCCTGGAATACTGACAAGTCAGGAACAGACCCTAGTTTCATCAAGTTTCTAAGAGTAAGAACATCAATCCAACATCCTTGGTCTGGGCATGCAACCATTACACAACTACCTAAGAAATATGGAGCAACATTTTTTAATAAAAAGGCTTTTGAATAAGGGTTTAAAACCATAAATACGAAAGCTCAGCATAAAAAAATAAGTGCATGTTTTGACTATAAATCAAAAACAATATAGTGGAGTTATTCTTGCTTATAATTTTACTGCTTACCGTAGAAGAGTGAAAAAAAAGTTTGCTGAAACTGTCACAAATCACACTGTAAAAATACAAGTGTGTGTGTGTGTGTGTGTGTGTGTGTGTGTGGTGAGGGGCAGCAAAGCTTTGCCATATACAATAATGTCAGTAACTATTTCTAAGTGAGTTTAAAGTTATATATGACACTGACAGCAGGGTGAATGACCCATGGTTAATTTTGGACAGAGGTGGGCACGGTCCCACTAACAAGAGAACAGATAATAGCAGGACAAATTTTTTTTGTTTAGCGGATTATATTTTTCACAAACTTCAAAAACTGTTAGCAGACCAATTAGTTCCCACTAAATTATGTGTTGCCAACTTTATGTCCGCTAACAGCCAACTAACATCTAACCAACAAACTAACATCAATAGGTTTGTGTTAGTCCCACTAGCTAACTGTTAGCGTTTGCTTTTTATATTTTTACATTTAGCACTTTAGCATTAAAGCTATATTTTTAGTTAGCGGATTGAGTTAGTGAAGCTAACCTTTTGCCCACCACTGGTTTTTATTTTAGACTAACCTGAAAATGTCAAGATCACAGGTGAGTGAAAGGTAAGAGCTGATTAAAAGACGATGCACTGAGTTTGCTGCTGATAAACAAAGTCCCTCCAATCTACCTGTGTTTTGATCTCCAGGTGGCACATCCCTCATCGCTGTCACTAGAAGTGTCTCTCGGTGGTTCCACAAGTTCCTCTCCTCTGCTTTCAATTCTTCCATCCACTGATAAACTCCCGTCAGGAGATGTCGGTTGGGTGTCGGACGGAGAGCTGGTGACGCCAGAGTCCTCGCCTTCTGCCATCACTTCAGAAGGTATGTAACCCTGGTCGGGCAGGCTGCTGCCAACACTGCTGCTGCCTAAAGATGAAGTCTCAACCTCAGGTGCAGTAGTTTCTTCTTTCTGGACTCTGGATGATGAGTTCTTCATTGAATGGATCCAAGCTAGGGGAGGATAGGAGAAATTCTTGGAATCAGTTTTGAGTGTTATTAAACCAATGAAAACAGTCCAAACTACAAAACAAAATCTCCCAGTAGTTTGGTTACTGTATGTTCAAAACTCGCTTAATGTAGGTTTGTTTACAGACAAATGCAATAAATCCAAATTTGATTTAGTTTTCTCTTTTGAAGTTTTGCACAAAATAAATTGTGCAAGTATAGCTCAGAAAGGGAGAGAACAGATATGTAAAAGAAACACAGGATGCAGAGTGTAGGGTTGGGCAATGTCGGCAAAAAAAATCATGATTAATCGTGGTATTTAGCCGATAATGATTAATTTGACGATTAATCCCCTGAAGTCTCTGGACACCCTCATGTCCTGGTCACAAGACCAATTTAGTAGGAAAGATTTGCTCTTCATAAAAACCTGTTCCAAATTGTGTCAAAATTACAGACTTCAGGCTGTACATCAAATCTTAAATTGTGCTGATAGATAAATAAATTACAGAATGTTTTTTTTAATGTTCATCATATTTGAAGCAGGGTGGAGCAGCGAGCGGTCTCTGCCTGGTGGCATTAATCATATTAATCGTCAAGTGCCAAAAAGTAATCGATTAATTTTTTTCTGATGATTAATTGCACACGATACGATTATGCCCAACCCTAGCAGAGTGAGGATTAAAAGAAAAAGCAAAAAGACCTATTTATGTTAGTTTTAACATATATTCTGACACCACACACCAAATACACTCAACATGCCTGAAGCACAACCACTTTTGGCATGCCAAAGTATTTTTATAATGTGTGGATGAACTTACTGTAAACAAACACTTCTAATTACATTTTTAACACAGTGTTTTAGGGTCAAAGAGAAGCGGGTATTGCCTTGTACCCTCTCATCTCTCCAGTACAGTCATGAGCTGGTCAGTCCTGTGGGTTTTGGGGGAACTTGTTTAGAGTGTCACCGATCTCATTGAACCATAGCCCAAGGGGATAAAAATCAATGTAGCATTTGTTTGCTTTTCTGCAGGCAGGCCGGCCGGCATGCATAGTCCTGGGAATTCAACTGGAGATTCTTTAAAATGATTTAAACAGAATGTGAACTAGTTTTTAAGTATCAGGTGTAGGTAAAAAAATGAGCATGGGTTTAAGCATTGTGCGTCCTGCTGGATTTGGGTTTGAGTATGCACGCGCGCGCGCATGTGTGTGTGTGTGTGTGTGTGTGTGTGTGTGTATCATCAGATTTGGGTTTCGTCCTAATGGTGCAGAGAGAACAGTCAGTTCCAGGAGATGTGGTGATGACTCACAGGGCTGTCCTCCCAGCTCCTTCCCAGCAACTGCTGAATCATGCCAGTTACAACCACGGTCATCACACATTCACACACAAAAAAATGCAAAGACATGCACACACACACACACACAAGCTGTGTCACCCTCTCCTACATGCCTATCCAAACACACAAAGTGTTCAAACCTGCAATTCAGAAAAGACCTTAAGTAGAAACGTCTGTTAAATACAATATAAACAAAACCAGTCTTCACTTAAAAAAACTGTCTTCCTTATAAAAATCTGATCATTCAGTTATTTTTTTTCTGAATACTCATTTTTTTATTCGGCAACAAAAAAGAATCCACTGTCACATTTCCAATTACAGAGTTTGCATCATACTCCAAAGGCTTTGAAGTTGCACATTCCTAATATGCATGTGACATTAAATAGACTTGCTGAAATGTTATAAGATCAAAGTATTTGAATTTTTCAGTCTGCTTGACTTCCAACTTTTTCTGTACTAACCTTATATTCACAGCATTCACACAGCACTGTCAGTTAAAAAAATAACTAATAACTTTACTAAATAAACCAACACCACAGCAAACACTATAATAAACCTAACATAGTGCTCAAAATGGTGACCAGTTTAGTTTTATAACAGTTTTCCTGGTAGATTTTTAGCCCAAATTGTATTAATTCAATAGTGCAACCTATAACAGACACCTACAACAGGCACATTTGACATTTGGAATCTCACCAAGCATTAGAAATACATCTGAAAGGCTAAAAAAAGATATTTTGAAGTAAGAGTTTTGTGGAAACGTTACGAACAATAAAATCTTATCTGTACTAGATTCTGATGAATAGGAGCGTAATTCAGATTCATTTGACAAACTACAGGCTGGTCCAATCTGGGCCAAGCCCAAAGTAGATCGCAGCCATCTGAAAACTCCTGACTCAAAAGTTTCAGAGCAAAATGTTTTTATAAACCCCAATATTGTCATCATTTTCTCGTTACACAATTCTGGCAAAAATTCTGAAGGATTGCCACAGGCTGTACTGTGCTACAGCCTTCTCTTACTGCCATTTGCACTTGCAAATAAATTAGATCAATTTACATACCCAAATAAAAGAAACTGACAACAGTGTAAAGATTTGATGTTTTGGGGATTGGAGCTCTTAAGTTGGCAACAACAAACTTTGGTCTTAGCTTTGTTTCAACTAACTGTTAGCTCATCAATTCAGTCAGAATAAAACTGAGAACTGAGAACCTTTAAAGCGCTAAGAACAGGTATGTTAATACTGTTCATAATCTGTCCACAGAACTCAACTTTAAAGATATGAACAATTGCTTTAACACAGCTGTCACACACAAACATTGTTTAAAAAAATTAATACGAGGAATTCATGTAGAAAAACAGTTTACGACAAGAGCTCGTGTTACTGTCCTTTAAATTATATAAGAGCTCTTATCTGATAAAAGTAACATGCTTTGCGTAAATTACAACCCTCCCATGCTATCTGCAACGCCAGCCTTCTTTTGGGTTTCAAGTTTTTAAGCCAAGCCTTTAAACGAGTCACTGAGAGAAAAACATTCACTGTCCTATCGATCTGAAGCTATCACAAAGATTTGCTATATCACATTGCCTTGCCCGACTGCCCTCTGACCACATTCTGTCCACTTGCAGTTCAACTCAGCACTGATCTCACAAACTACTGGCAACCAGAAAATAACAAAAGGTATTAAAAAAACACTTTATACAGAATACATACTTTTGTTTAGACAAAAAAACAATAAAAAAGCTAAACTGGCAACTAACACATCAAGTTAAACGCTTGTTGTAAAAATAAAACTGAAGAGAACTACTGAATCATTGAGAATAGCTGTCAAATAAATGAGAACTAAAGAAAAGGTTCTGCAGAGATGAGACAGGCTACAGAAACTCTAAATAGGTTGAAGAAAAGGGGGATGGCAGGATGACAAAAGTTTGGAGCCAGAGAAAAAGACTTCAGAAGCGTTTGGTACGCAGACGTACAGGTCCACAGCAGTACACTACAAAGGAAGGAGCAGAGAAAAGAAAAGATGAGATTTGAAAGGAAACCAATCACGTAGCAACAATGGGAAATGAAAAACATTAGCAAAAAAAATCTAAATATTTAAGTCATCTGGCATTATAAGACAGAAAATGTGCAAAAACATCAAAATATTGGAATGTATTGTTTATATGTAGCAAAAAATGGCCCTCCAGTTGATTAGTTTGTCCTCAGTCCCAACCTTTAGAACCCTGAAAAACAAAGTATCTGAGAAGTGAACCTAGTCTGACCTAAGAACTCAGCAGTCCAAGTCAATGAAGGAGAGACTCTACATCTGAGGATAAATACATAAACACAAACTGCATAGAAACTGTGATTTAGACAAATAAAATAAGAAATAAAAAGTCAATAGAGCTCTTTTTAAGAAATTAGGAAAACAAGGAAAACACAGCTATAGTTCAAGAAGAAATATGCATGGAGGACCCATTTCCTCCACCTCCATGTGATCATCTGGGTTTACATTGTTTGAAGGGTCAACTGGAGGAATTACATTAATTGTTCCGCATGTCCTGGATTAAAGAAAAAAAATGCATGCAGGTGGGAAAGATTCTGGTCGTGTTTGAAAAACCAAATATTGTAACACAACTATAACTGTAGACATATCAAATTAAACATTTAATTAATATTAATCAGTTGTCTGTTTTTTTTAATATGTATATTATTTATTTCTTTTTTGTTGTTTATCTTTGTCATTCTCTGGTTACAAAAGACTGAAATGTTGGACTATGATATCAGTTTGCTTAACCACTACAACTACCTACAAAAATCTGAAATTTTGGCTCATATACTGCATGCAAATGCAAAAGGATTGCATAAAACTGATAGTAAATTACAACAGTTGGAGTGTATTTGTTTTCTGGGAGTCTAAATTTCCAAATTAGGAGGGTTTAAAGTATAAGTACAATATGTCAGTATTAAATTAATCACAGATATTTTATAAGGTAGACAGTATGACAAGATTAATGAGCACCAATAACCTAACAGTGCTAATGGGTCAGTATAAAGGATGATCACCGGTTTTTAATAACTTGGTGTGTGGATAGAAGAATAATTACATTGGTTTTTAAGATGATATAAAGCAGTCCCTGATAGTAACATATTGATTTAAAAAGGTTGCATCTTGAGAAGTGACTTATTTGTGTAGTTTCTTTTTCCTTTAAACAAAATGTGTCATTCCTGCTGCCCCAGGCTAACCACATTTTAAGTGTGTCTAACTGTGGGTAAAACTGTTGTAAAGACAGATTTATACACAGTCTTTCAGCACTATTTCTGTTTTTTACCACAATAAACACATTTTCCCTGATGAAAAACACAAAGCACTGTACATATTAGCAGTTTCATAAAATTAATTTTAAACATTATTATGTCATCACATTCTATTTTTATTTCAAGTAATTGTCTGCTGTTGACAGAATCGTTATATTTGCACTGTTATTCTGCCTAAGGAACTGATAACCAATCAACTTGTTTATACTCGGTCAGGAAAAGGACGTCCCCGACCCGCTGTCTCACGTTGTATAACACAAACTTGCCTGGTGTCCACCAGATTGTCCTTTGGTTGCCTTAAAGTGTCTGTGACTTAATTTTTTTTATAATAAGTATCAATGTATTTTTGGAAAGATGACATTGATAACATTTTGTAAAATAGATTTCACGCCACTGAAATGAACAGTTGTTGAGATATTTGCATGTGAAGAAACAGGAAGTGGTGTCAAAGGGGAATGTCTGAATGTAAACAGAATGTTGCTAAAATGGCTAACATCACAGACTGTAGAGAAAAATGGTGATGTTTCTTTAGAATTTTTTAATCATTATCATAGAGAGATGAGAAAGAGTTATAGTTCAAATAATATTGTTTCAATAAACAAAAACGGGGAGTTTTCTTTCTCAAAGAGTTCCCCTTTAATGTCACTTCCTGTTTCACTTTAGCTGTGCAAAATTCAAAAGAAAGTATGCCAATTATGTGACATAACGGGTCAAATCATGTTATGCCAAGCTATAAATACACTCACCGGCCACTTTATTAGGTACACCACGCTAGTAACGGGTTGGACCCCCTTTTGCCTTCAGAACTGCCTCAATTCTTCGTGGCATAGATTCAACAAGGTGCTGGAAGCATTCCTCAGAGATTTTGGTCCATATTGACATGATGGCATCACACAGTTGCCGCAGATTTGTCGTGCACATCCATGATGCGAATCTCCCGTTCAACCACATCCCAAAGATGCTCTATTGGATTGAGATCTGGTGACTGTGGAGGCCATTTGAGTACAGTGAACTCATTGTCATGTTCAAGAAACCAGTCTGAGATGATTCCAGCTTTATGACATGGCGCATTATCCTGCTGAAAGTAGCCATCAGATGTTGGGTACATTGTGGTCATAAAGGGATGGACATGGTCAGCAACAATACTCAGGTAGGCTGTGGCATTGCAACGATGCTCAATTGGTACCAAGGGGCCCAAAGAGTGCCAAGAAAAGATTCCCCACACCATGACACCACCACCASCAGCCTGAACCGTTGATACAAGGCAGGATGGATCCATGCTTTCATGTTGTTGACGCCAAATTCTGACCCTACCATCCGAATGTCGCAGCAGAAATCGAGACTCACTTCCAATCTTCTCTTGTCCAATTTCGATGAGCTTGTGCAAATTGTAGCCTCAGTTTCCTGTTCTTAGCTGAAAGGAGTGGCACCCGGTGTGGTCTTCTGCTGCTGAAGCCCATCTGCCTCAAAGTTCGACGTACTGTGCGTTCAGAGATGCTCTTCTGCCTACCTTGGTTGTAATGGGTGGTTATTTGAGTCACTGTTGCCTTTCTATCAGCTCGAACCAGTCTGCCCATTCTCCTCTGACCTCTGGCATCAACAAGGCATTTCCGCCCACAGGACTGCCGCTCACTGGATGTTTTTTTCTGTTTCGGACCATTCTCTGTAAACCCTAGAGATGGTTGTGCGTGAAAATCCCAGTAGATCAGCAGTTTCTGAAATACTCAGACCAGCCCTTCTGGCACCAACAACCATGCCAYGTTCAAAGGCACTCAAATCACCTTTCTTCCCCATACCGATGCTCGGTTTGAACTGCAGGAGATTGTCTTGACCATGTCTACATGCCTAAATGCATTGAGTTGCCGCCATGTGATTGGCTGATTAGAAATTAGGTGTTAACGAGCAGTTGGACAGGTGTACCTAATAAAGTGGCCGGTGAGTGTATATTTTATTTGATTTTTTTTGTATTTCATGGATATGCATGTCACAGGCACTTTAACAGCAGGCTCCAACGACCTTGAGGCTACAGCTCCTGGAAGCCACTTCTGAAATAGAGGGCCGAAACATGGTCCATACAGATTCCATGTCCCTAACCTCCACTGAGACAAACCAGTGAGATCTTTTCACTGATACATTCGGGCAACACTGTCAGGCTAAAGAGAAAGTGAAAAGTTTGAGTTTATAAATTTATGGATAGTTGAGCATCATCTGCTACAGCCTGTCTATTAAACGAGTCTTCTACTACTTAAACCTTCATCTTCCACTTATATTTACCAAACTTTTCAAGTCTCTCATTTTCCTCTTCATTACCCTGTTTTTCTCTCTAAAAAATCTGCCTATACTCTGTTTTCTGAACTTTATTCTAGTACTAATTTTGCATCTTTATTGAGGTCCGTGGATCTCTCATCTACTTCTCTTTTAGACACGTCAACGCTATCTTATTTTGCCACAGAGAATATTCTGGGTTATGTGTAAGTCAATCTAAGGGCATCCGAAGGTCAATAAGTTTAAATCTGTGACAGATTTATCAACCTTTGTATCTACCAACTGTCAGAATTTCTGTATTTTTATGTGTACGAAAGAGATAGAAAGAAAAAAAAGGAAAATACGAGGTGAAGAGATAGATAAAACATTAGAGGTTGATAAGCCCAAGTGAAAAACAAGAACGCCATTGTCTCAAACTGTGATGAAAACCAGCTCCACTAGTTTCTGTCTTTCACACACAAACAAGCTCCCTTTCTTTAAGAGTTCGTCACTTCTGACAGTAAAAGTGTCAGATGCTGCTGCAGAGTGACAGCTCAGCTCTCCGGGGCAGACAGGTAGGAAACCTCTACGGGCAGCGTGCAACTGTTTTACTGCTTTATCACTGTCAGGAGCTCAGTGATAAACAGATGAGAATAGTTTTCTCCTCAATGGTATACTTGCTTTTAAAATCTAGCTTTAATTCAAAGTGTGATAAAATAAATGTTGTGGACAATAAAGCTAGTACTCTGCAGGATTTTACACTCAAGAACAATTAAAAGTATGTTTGACCTATAAATCTGTTTGGATGCCATATTTGGGCGCTGTGGCTTGTTGGGTAAAGCAGTTGTTCTATAATAGAGGTCAGACGTTTGTTTCCAGCATTAAGTCTTGTTTCAAAGACGTGTGATCCATCGGTGTATGAATGTGACCAAATCCCTCAGCCTATTCAGATTAGCTTTGCAGAGATGTAGAAGAGTGCTGTATGAACGTGTGTGTGGATGGGTAAATGAGAACTGATGGTGTTGTAAAACACTTTGTGTTCTGGTTAGCTAGAAATATGTTATACAAGTACAGTCCATTTATTATATTATTACTATTATGAGTTAATACGTCTTGAATTAACAATTTCCCTCAGTTTTACATTTTACATAGGAATCTACATCCCTAATGCATAATCTTAGATGCAGGTGGTTATGTCAAATAGTAATTCCTCTGAACTGTGATGGACACCATCATTTCAATGTGCAAACTCCAAAATGTTGATTTGCCCTTTTATAAGTGTCCTCCTTTTTTTATTTAGGATTTTTTTTCCAGACAAATAGGTCTTGGAACAACTCCCCTTTTCAGAATATCAGTCATGTTTAAAATTATTGTCAGAAACAGTGTCAGCTTTAAACAATTATTTTCACTTTGAATTATTCCCCTTCCTTTTTCCTGTATCCGTCTCACAATTTAACTTGGATTTTGTTAGTAATTAGTTAAAATAATTTAAAAAAATGGTTTTGTGAACATGAACACTGATGTAAACTTTTAAAAGTTAATAAAAAGAATAAACTGAACTAACCCCGATGGATTGACGCGGTCCAGATCAATTCAGTAACAAATAATTAATGCTTGTTCAACAACCTGTTTCTGAATGTATTCAATTATTTTTTTTACTGTCTTATATGTTACTTACCGGTACACTTTAGGCTTAAAGGGTAACCTTTTCTAATTGAATAAAAGTATATTAAAAGATCAGTTTTATGCTTTTCTGTATTTGAATCAAATTAAAACGTCTTTAAATGCTTTGTTTTTATACCGTCTAATATGGAGTTAAACCAGTGACAGCTTACATTGATATTGAAATAGAGATTTGACATTGAAAATGAAACATTGAAAAAAAGAACAATGAAAAGATTTTGGCATTGCAACTTTAAAATGCCAAAATCTTTTCAATGTTCTTTTTTTCAATGTTTCATTTTTCAGTGTTTCATTTTTTAATGTTGGATTTTTCAATGACAATGTTTTATTTTTCAATGTTTCTTTTTTCAGTGTTTCATTTTTCAATGTCAAATCTCTATTTCAATATCAATGTAAGCTGTCGCTGGTTTAACTCCATAATCTAACAGATATTTACCCATTCCACTGTGACGACTGTTCTCCACTTCATCCAATTTCAGGTTCAGCGCCAACTCTGTGTCTGACCTGGAACTACTGTCAGAGTTCATGTCCTGATCTTTTTGGCCCGGTGAGCTGATGGATTCTTTTGCTGTGGACTGGACCTTCACAGAACCGCTTTCTGTGCTAGCAGTGCTGCAGGGAGAACCGGCCTGTTCGAGGTCAACATCAGAGTCGTCAAGGCTGCGGCTGAACTCCGAGCTGGAATCCTGCACGGCCAGGCTGTCGGTGGTGCTGCTGCTCAGGGACGGAGAGCTGGGAGTTGGAGTGACGTTGCGCACAGGCAGAGGCTGAACCGTTCTTTTGCGGGGAGATGGTTTCACGGTTTGTACAACAACTGAAACATCAGGCACTGCGGCTGACTGTGCCACCTTGTTGCGGCTGGCTGGGGTGGGTATTTGGTCGGTAGAAGGAGCAGTAGGTGCTGAAGTGTCATCAGAAGTCTGGGCGATGCAGGGTGGAGTGGGAGGCGGAGCTGGAGCCTTTCTTTTCCTTTGGCTTTCTAATGCAAGGTCCACCTGACAAACATGTTAAAGTAAAGAAGGTACAAAAGGACAAAGTTAATTTATATAAGCACTGTGTGTGTGTGTTTAGGAGAGTTAAACATAAATTATTCAGTAAATTTAGATGTCAGGATTAAAACAGAGTTTACTATCAAGCAATCAAACTGAGTGGAGTTCTGGCAGAGGTCTAAGTCTTTGGCCTATTACAGCGTCAACATTCCTTTTAAATTATTGTGCAAAGGAGGCATATAAGGTCTGCCAACAAGTCATGATGCTGTATTATTTTGACAAAACACTTATCTGTGCATTTTACTGTGGTATTTCCTATTTTTTTTGAGCAACTCAATCACTATTTAAGTATAATACGGTTGCACAAGTTTACATTAACTTCAGGGATGTGACAGCTCATTTATCAGCAACATAAAGAAAAATGACTGTACTTTGCGCTGCATTTTTTAAAACCAAATTAAGTTCAGTTTAAATGCTACAATCCAGACAAGACCTCAATGAAAAAAAAATCCACCAACTGATATATTTATGCAGCTGTCAATCTGAACCTGAAATGAAAAGTAAACTAAAACCAAAACAAACGCTTTTTTAAAATAAATGTACCGCCCATTTCTACTTTATTTGTCTCTCTATAAAACTCTCAAGACATGCCCAGAGCTGCATAAAATGTTGCATCATTCAACAAGGCAAGAAAGAGATCAAGCCACCTTGCCTTCCCACAGGCACACTGGGTTCAAACATGAACTCAGTGAACTCACTGCATGGGATGCTATAGAAATCCATTTGGCCCCCCAACTGGTAGTCTCCATCTTCACTGCTCTCCTGTTTTCTTCCTCTTGTTTTCATACTATATATAAACAAATAGAAAAACTACAGTGGAAGTGGGCCAAAGTTGAGAGGCAGTGAACAATGGACCTGCCAATAAAATGGATGTGTGTCTGTGTTCAATTCAATTCAATAATACTTTATTGATCCCAGAGGGAAATTAGGTGTTGTGTGTGCATTTATTTATTCAATTCAATTCAAAAATACTTTATTGATCCCAGAGGGAAATTAGGTGTTGTTATCTTTACGTTTGCATAATGGTGTATCCTGCAGCGTAAGACTGGAGTTGGACTTTGCCCTAAAACAGACACCAGAAACTGCAACGCACAAGCAAGTGCACACACATTCTTACATATGAGAATACAGAAATCATATTTGGAGTTGTGTTGAAATGTATATCAGGGGTGTCAAACTCCAGTCCTCGAGGGCCGCTATCCTGCATGTTTTAGAGGTTTTCCAGCTCCAACACACCTGATTCAGTGATTGAATTAACTCTTCAAATTGGGCAGAAGCCTGTTAATYACCCAGCGATCAAAACCAGGTGTGTTGGAGCAAGAAAACCTCTAAAACATGCAGGATAGCGGCCCTCGAGGACAGGAGTTTGACACCCCTGGTATAGATGAACATGTCAGGAAGGGTTAAATAACTGTTGCTCTCTTAGGCTTATGACGCCAAAACTGGGAATGCAACATGCACTCAAGAACTCAAGATAAAACTTTGAATTATACTGAACCACATTCAAAGTCAAAATATACTGTAAGTTATACAAACAATGGGCCTCATGCAAGAACATTTTCATATTCTTATACTAAATTTCTCTTGTGTATGCAGCTGCTCGCACACGAAGAGAAGAGATTTGTACAATTACCACCCTAAAAACCACCATATAAGGCTGTGTTTCCTGCCCCAGATACCAGGAAGTGTCCATTCATAAATGACATCGCAAAGTAAAAAGAAGAACTTTACAAGTTCGGAGATTGAAGTCCTGCTCTCAGAGATCCAGAAAAGAAAACCTGTCATTTTTAGCAGCGTCAGCTGTGGAATTAAAGTAGGACCTGCTAAAGCTGAGGAATGAAATTTGCTGTTGTGTCTCCCATGGGTAATATACAGTCACAGAAATAAAAATCTAAATCTAATTCATCTCTCTCTAGTCCAGCTCTGGTTTTCCTTTGGTCAAATATTTTTAATTTAAGTGTAAACAACTAACTGTGTTACATAGTTTTCATTTATTCAGAAGAGCAGTTGCAACTCAAAATATCTTCAAACTAATGCAATATAAAGTTTTTAGAGAAGAAAATCAATCTGGATAACAGCAGACTGACTGCATGTAAAATATACGACAGGTCTGGACCACTTGTGAATTTTGTTCGTATCTGAAAAAAAATTTAGAATACGAGATAATTGGTGAATGCCATAAACTCTCCTAAATCACGCACACGCACAACTTAAAAACAAATCTGTTTGTTCGAAAGGTTCTTATATGAGGCCCATTGAGGTCTGAACAAAGTGTACTTATTGTAAAAAAATAATTCAGTAGTAGTATTATCAGAGGCAGTATTTAGTGTTTTCCAATGTCACCACAGCCTTTTTATGCTTTAATGCCTTTAAAGGATAATTCAGATACTTTGAAGTGGAATTTGATGGGAAGGTAATAACTGCTTACCTGTTGTTATATCTCTAAAAAACCTCAGTTTGAGAAACAGACTTTAGTTCTACCAGTCTGACAAGCTAATGGCTAGTCTGAACAGTGACAAAAGTAGATTGCTGCAGTCTTAAAATAACATCAGTCTCAAAAAGCACTATTGTAGACTTTTATTCACAACCACCATTTTACAGTACACAAAGATTCTGATAGAAATATTTCAATTTTATAGCTTAAGGTGCTCAATGTAACATTGAAAGTGCAACAGCTAGGTAGATATCAAATACCAAAAGATTTAGATTGGTGTGATTTTGGTTACTTCTTATTAGTTCTTTGATTTTTCCTTTTCTGTGTCTTTGGATCCTAGTGTTCCGTAAAAATGTAGTTCAGTTTTTTTCCAGATCAGTGATTTTCCCTGTGCCATCCTCCTCCTCCAACTCCTCCTCAGTCAGCTCCCCCAGTGTTTTTCCAGTCAGCCTGCCACTCTCACCTGTTTCCAGCTTGTCTCTCCAATCAACCCAGCCCTAGTCTCTTCCATCACCACCTCAGCAGTGTATTAGTGGTTCCCATGCAATAAGTCTGGAGTCGCTTTGTATTTTTCCAGTGTGAGTTTGCTGCCATGTCAGGCTTTTGTTTTATTTTAGGTAAATAAAGTTTTTGGATTTAGACTTTATCGTGTCTGCCTGCAAACCTGGGTTCCATACCTCTTGTGACAGTAACAGAATTCTTTGGACATAATTGGAAAAGGCAAAACTGACAGTAATGTAAGGGTTTTTAAAATAGTGTTTTGAAATTAGTTGTTCAAAGACAGCATAAATCTATTTTAGCCTTGCTTGGCCTAGCCAGGGGTCAAAATAAGGGTCTTTACGTTGTCCGGGACAACCTTTTTCATTTCAGATAACCAGATCCCACCTCCTGGTTGTGCGGTGGACAACCAAGTAATAGGAACGAGATTGAATTTCTCAGCCTGCAACGGATGTCCTTCATTTGTTAAAATGAAAGGGGGAAAAACTCTTTAAGTCATCCAGGTATTAAACTGACAGTTCTTTCAAACAATAAAGAGAACCACAGTCAAGGTTCTACTCAATCAGAGCAGAGCAGGGTGAGTCGTGCTGTCTTGTCAGTCTGCACAGTCTTGAGTCAGACGGCAGGTGAAAGCTCTCAGCATTTCCTGGACTCCTTCCAATGAGGATTACGTATTTTGTTATATTTCTGAAAGCACCTCGTAAGCATTTCCACCACTGTGTGTTCACACGCACAACAAAATTGCGAGAGATCATTTGACCGTAGTTTTCTAAGTGGAGGCTCTGAGGCTGCTTGACTGCATCTCCTCCTGCAATGTGCCTCCAACTTGCCTGGGACTTGCATGAAATGTCCCTTTTAAAGAACTAAACCTGAACAAGCTGCTATGTTAGTTAAATTTTCTTCTATATGATTTGTGAGGCCAAGAGCCCTACATTTAAGCATATTGATCAGACATGACCACCCACGGAGGATTGAACCCGACAGCGTTACCACTCATTTATTCTTTTGAAGGACTCTTCATGGGTCAGGCCCTTTGTAACAGGACAGCATTACAGTGCTAATGTGGAATGTGAAATGGAGTGTGTAAGAAAAGAGGATGACACTGCGTGTGTGTGTGTGTGTGTGTGTACGTGTTCGGGCTTGCTAACATGCATGAGCATATTTACAAATGGTTCTGTAAGCGCAAATGTGTGTGCATGCATGTGCATGTCATAGATAATAATAGCAGCTGAACTGTGTCAATGCTGAGGACACTGATGGTGTAAACACCCTAAGAGCAGGCTGGAAGACAGTTGGCAAGTGTTATTATGTGAGTGTTATAATGAAGATGTATGGGCATGTATGGGTGTGTGGTTTTATGGGAGAGAGTGAGAAAAAGAGGAAAAGAGGGAAATGAAATTAGTTTTATGCAACAAAAAATGTTATGTGTAAGAGTGAGCAGTGAAGGTGGGTGATAGAGTTTTATTGGATTTATTAAACTTCTTAAGGTGTTTCAAATAAAGTCGTGAGGTACGTGACAAATTTATTATTCATCATGGCGTGTCCACAGACTGTTTTAAGCAGAGCTAGTAAGACAAAACACCTCTGTGTTGTTTTTTACTATTATTCACATATTAAACCCCAGCAACAAGTGTTTTGATTGGTTCCTCTCTTGTGACAAACCACATAACTGATTTCTGATTTGTTGTTAACATTGTGTGACCTCACTCTTACATGTCTGAATAAAACGATTGTTCACGCCCCCAGAGGGCAGAACTTCTCTGATCTTCACCAGGCTTTCGTCTGAGTTAAGTATCACTGAA
The DNA here is from genome assembly GCF_001266775.1 of Austrofundulus limnaeus. Taxonomy (NCBI): domain Eukaryota; kingdom Metazoa; phylum Chordata; class Actinopteri; order Cyprinodontiformes; family Rivulidae; genus Austrofundulus; species Austrofundulus limnaeus. The sequence continues at coordinate 2,888,817 of NW_013952420.1, forward strand.
CTTCTCCTCTTTGCAAAGTGATCTATAAATCTTACTGGTCTCTGGTGTCAATTGATTAATGTTTCGGCCGGGCTTGTTGTGGTTTCTCTGAGTTCCCAGGTTAAAAAACCGAACAGTGGGGATAAAGGCTGGAGATGGATAAGGAAACACAACTACCCCACTCTTGTTGCGGTTATCCTTTGTCCTATTGTTTTAATTTTTTTACCCTTTTCAGTTAATCTATGAGTATAAGTAAATAATGTTAAAATGACAATTGTGGATCAAGTCAAACTAGAGTGGTATGTTGGAGAAATGAGTCACAAATTTATCCCAAGAAAACAAACACAAAATCTTTAAAAGTCAGCTCAGTGAGTTTTTTTCTGAACCAAAGTTTTGGAGATGTTGATGTCAAAATTATTATGCAAACCTTTACATCTCTGTCAGTTTCACATTACCAGGGTTTTTTCATGGGTATTACACATTTATGTGTTTTTTAGAAGCACAAATGGCAAGAGCAGAAACAGTTAACAGTCACGATTCTCATGTATCTTGGACAGTTCCAGAAAATACTAATGTCTATTTTCTTCTGGAATAATTGTGCAGTGCAGTGCAGTGGTGATGTAAAGGTTTATGAAATACCATTTGTGTAAACACTTTTGAGATTTGAATTGTTTTGGCAGCAATCCGCTTTGGACTTGGTCCTGCTCAGACTAGCCATTGGTCAGAACTGAAGTATATTTCTTCAAACTGAGATTGTTCAATGACCTAATAAGCTAGCTTCAAGTAAGCTATGTATAAATCTTTCACAGAACCCAACTTTTTTTTGTTCTGCTCTTGGAGAGTAAGACACTTTTTCCCTCTCTCCTGCCCTCCCTTATCTTTCCCTGCTTTGCTGCTTGGAGCCTCCTCTACATTTTCATCCAAAACCAAAATTATGGATTTATTTTTATGGATTTGGTTAGCTGGTCTCTTAATAAATTTTTGGAACAAATCTTTTTCCATGGGAGGGCATGTCAAAGGTGGGACCTCTGTTCTGCTCTGTTCATCTAGCTGGATACACCTGTATATATATATTTGGATTCTGATCACTGGATTCTACAGTTTGGCTTGGTGATCTCCTGGTGTTCTACAAAACAACACTGGTGGCTATTCAGGCCATTTCCTGGCTGCCTGACCAATATGAAGGATTGCTGTTCTATCAGCACTCAGACTTTTGCCTTGAGCGAGCTGGACTCTGTCTGCAAGCGGTCCTATTGAGGGTCATGGGCCGGCTGTGGTTCCTGGACTTTGCTGGCCAGATGGAATTGATCTTGGGGAAGCTGATAGCTTGGCTCGGCAGAATTGTCCAAACTATTTGTCTGATTGAATTCACCACCTTGAGATGTACCAGCAGACATTAAGACAGATGGAAAATTGTAATTGTCTACCTGCCTAAAACATTTTCTCTGTTCTCAAACAACTGATTACAGATTTGGGTCTCCCTATATATCTGAACTATGTTCTTCTTCTTTTGGGGGGGGCTGGGTTCTTCAGATTCATTCCCTCTAAACTCACTTTCTCCTCTGGCTAATAAATGTGTTCTTGCTTGTTGAGGGTTTTTTATAAATACCATAGTGTATCATATTTCGTTGATATAATATGTTTTGTTTTTTGTTTTGTTTTTTCCTCATCTAACATGTGTTTTTTTTTTCTTTTTAAAGGTAGCGCGACCCCTGCTGGTTGCCGCATGACATGATCACCTGTTCCCCCATGTTTTTTTTCCGTGTGTTTTCTTGAATGGGTGTTCTAAAATGTAATTTCATTATGCTCCGTACAATGACAATAAAGGCATCATCAATCAATCAATCAATCAATCAATCAATCAATCAATCAATCAATCAATCTAAAGATCTCAATTATGCTTTAAGATACACAAATAACCTTAGCCATAAGTAGACACAAATGCATAAAATTAGACCCACAAATGCTTTGGAACTGCCCCATCTATCCAGTGGTGGACAAAGTACTCAACTCTAGTACTTGAGTAAAAGTATTGATACTCATGGTCAAATCTACTCCACTACAAGTAAAAGTTACTCAGTCAAAAATCTACTCAAGTAAAAGTACTRAAGTACTTACTTTTGAAAATACTTAAGTATTCAGAAGTACATGCATTTTAAAGTACTTAAGTACAAAGTAAAAGTACAAATTACATTTTTTTCTTTTCTTTTTTGTCACTTCAGTAGATAACGAAACTAAATGTTAGTTTATTTAGTTTATTTATTTCTTCATCATCAGTGACTTTTTTTAAGTGAAGAGAAAATAGAGAGAGAGAGAAAAACAGAGAGAGAAGTAATTAGAAAGATTGAAATAGCGATTAGAAGTATATTAAATATACACCAACAAAACACAGGACCACACACCCAACATCTGTCCGCTCACCTGAAAAATAAATGGATAAATACATGGAGGGCATATATATAAATATATACACATACCCATACATATATAAAGATATACATACATACATGCCTACATTCATAAATATTGTCAGTATATACACACAGACATATATACACACTCAGTGACCTGTCAGAACCCCCGGATCAGAGCACCTGTTTGTGAGCAGTTGTGAACATGTGTGTGTATACAAGATTTCTCCAATGGAATATTTAATAGTGACTGTGGAGGACCGAGACCCAACCCCCAAAACACGAGGCAGACATAGGGAAGACCAGAGCCCAAGGGCCCGAGAGGGATCCCGAGAGCAGAGCCCCAAGGGGTACCCGCACGGGGCTCTTAGCTAGCAGTTAGCACACAATGGTCGGCTATTGTTCAATCATCTCTCACAGCATTAAACCACAACCACCCTAAACAAAGTCAACTTCATTTAAAGCGTTTAAACTAGTGAGAAAAAAGTTTGCTGACTTACCTCAATGTGCTTTCTCAGGTTAGATGGTGAGTTATGGAATACTTACTTTACCCGTGGTAAACAGAGAAGACATTTGAACTGACACGTATTATTTTTAAGTCCTAAAACCTCGAACACTGAACTGAGATATGGCCATGGGTGTGCTGGTTTCTCTCCTTGCGTTTCCTCAGTGGTCTCCATTACATCTTCTTCTTCTTTTGTCTGGTTCTGCTTGAAATGAAAGTAAAGTGATGGGAGCGCGCGCTCCGCTACCGAGAGTTAACGAGTGTGACGTAGGCTATAAGCTACGCATGTGATTGGTTACCTTTGTGACGAACATAGCTTGTGGCCAATTGCATTTCATGAAAAGAAAAACCGGAACAACAGATTTTTTTTCTTTTTTTTTAACAGCGGATTATAAAGCTATGCTGATCTAAAAGTAACGAGTAACTACAAGCTTCCTAAAAATGTAGTGGAGTAAAAAGTACAATATTTGTCTTTGAAATGTAGTGGAGTAAAAGTAAAAAGTTCCCAAATAAATAACTACTCAAGTAAAGTAAAGATACTCAAAAAATGTACTTAATTACAGTAATAAAGTAAAAGTACTTTGTTACTGTCCACCACTGCATCTATCCATTTGTTTCATTATAATTTTTTTCAATCTTTCGATTAAATTTTAGCATTACTTGATTAGATAACCTGTAGTCCAAACACTAGACAAGACATCCTTATCTGGACCTTTCATTGCATTCTCCCAACTGTCAAACAAAACTTTACGGCACAAGTCTTCATGTTTTCCTTATTAGAAAAGTTGTGTATATTTACCTGTTGTAAAATTAATGTCTTCTAACATAAAAAATAAATACTTTTGGTAGAACTGACATATACAGTATATGGTAACCATGGTGAAATCTGGAGGCGAAAAAAAAAAACAAGTCTAGGTTTGCCCAAGCCTTTCCTTTTTTTGGACGGCACATGAATGAAGTCTCTTTTTCAATTCTGTTGACAATGCAACAATATCGCTTACAGTATAAAGTCAGAGATCAAAAACATTTTACACCACGCTCATCTCCATTACATAGAGATAAAAAATATATAGAATGTAAAAGACACACTGACCTACAAGTGCCAGAACACCTGCTGTTTTCAGCTGCAGTACAACCTACAGTAACAAAAACAAAAGCTCTACATGAAGGATGACTAAGAATAAGAAATGTATAGACAAAGCACTGCCTGTTGACTTTGGCACTTGTAGCTTTCTTTCCCAGTGTTTCCAACTGATCCAGACAAAAATGTTTTGTTTCCACAAAATATGCATAGTGATATAGCCATACAGCAGGTAGGTAAACATCAGGGAAAGATGTTTTCTTTTTGTTTCCTTTGTACTGATTACTATCATCCACTGTTTTGCTCTAACCCTGTGATTCTTTAGGTGTAACTTTTTATGGCAAGGAATTGTAAAAAAAAAGAAAAAAATCTGCTTTATGTTTCTCTCCTTGTTTATGTTTCTAACATTACATGGCTATACCTTTGCAATAAATGTGTTTTTCTGCAAGATAATGTTTAACAGATTCTATTTGACAAAACGTTTCCCTGTCTTGATGAAAATAAATGTATAATGCCAAGCTGATGGTGATAAAAAGTTTGTAAAATAGAGTGCACATGAAGTACTATGAATATGTTTAGACTGGAGGAGGAGCATAACAGTCGACTTTGGCATTGGCAACGATTTGACAATCCCTTAGCTTGTCAATCTAAGGCTACATTCACAATACATATCATATTTTGTTAGTACCAGTAGTCTGAACATGCCAAATACATTTTTTTTTTCAAATCAAACACAGGTCTTTTTCATATGGTACTAAACTGAATATGAGCTTAGTTTGAATGATCATGTTGCATGGCATCTGATTTTTGTGTCAATGAGGTAGGGGTTAATGGATTGATCCAAGTAATAATACTGATACTATTCTCAGGCAGTTTAAATTTTATCATTTCAGAACTGTAAACGGTTCACGCTAGAATCTGATGGAGGTCATATTTCAATGATATGGATGACCCCACAAAAACAATCAAATCTGAGCAAAAAATCTGAATTTAGCATTAAGACCTGCAGTGTGAACATAGCCCAAAGTAGGTAAGTTATTTAAAGCTCATACCATTACAACAGAACACCACTTTGAAATTTTTTTAACTTAAGTTCAGACCTTAAAATTCTACTTATTACAGACATATTAAGTAGTTTTGTCTGATTTAACAATTAGAAAAACCAGCAACAGTATTTCAGTTACAACTCTTTCTTTAAGAACACTTTAGATCTCACAAAAAGACTAGAAGTCACATTCCTCATGAAAGTTAAATGTGAGTGTAACCTTTGGCTCAGATCCAACTTCTTAAGGTATATTTTTAAAGAAACTCTGCTGGATAAAGTCTTGTAAGAAAATCCTGTGACTGCCAAAACTTCATTGGAGTCCAAGTAAACCAATATATTATAAATGAACCAGGAAATCTCACTTGACCTGTTTGGAAATTTTATCCTGCTGTGTCGTTCACTTGCAATGTGAGGGTAGTAGCTACAGGCGATAGTTGCATTACATGCCGTACTGCATTTCAGAGGCACAAGTCCAAGGTTGATGCAATGTCAATGTTGTATGACCTAAATCTAAAACTTCTGTAAGAATGATGTTTCTCCTTCAGCTGCTCAGTCCAATCTTTACCTCTTTATAAACACAAAACCATGCACAAAGCTTCCTCTCTAAACCACAATAACAAATTGCCTACCAGTACTAAAGAAAAAAATACATTTCTGGACTCAAATTACCAAAATTAAAGCAATTTAGGTGCTACTTAAAAAGAATTGAGCAAACTAACCAGCAAAGTTAAGTTCAAGACCTAAAACAGCGCTCGATCTTATTCTGCTTATCCGTAGATGGCCTGGTACCGACTACACTTATAACCCACCCTATGTTCGAACATGATGTTAATTATGGACAGCCCACGCTTAGCACAGAAGCCCAATAATAGTACATCGTTTGGGTTCAGATCAGGGAGGCCATTCATTCCAATCACACCGCTCCAGAAAACTCTGTCATTGTCCACATGGATATTGAAGTCACATAGTAGAGCAAGGGAATCCCAAATGGCACTTTTTCCAGGACATCATCCAAAGACTCAAGGATGGCTGGGTAACCTGAACTGTGGTTTTGTACATTACCACAAACAGCCAGAGCCGTCCCTTTTGCCTGAGAGAGGCAACCCTCTCATTTACCAGGGAAAAGTCCAACATGGAGGCATTCAGCCAGTGGCCTGTGAGTATCTCCACACCCACCTGACATCCTTCTCTTTGGGCAACTTCAGAGTAGGAGAGAGTCCAGCCCCTTTCCAGGAGTTGGGTTCTGGAGCATAAGCTGTGTGTAGAGGTGAACGTGGAGTAAATTGTGTCAGACCCCTCAGATTATTAAAAAATATGAACTCTGCTTGATTTTCCACTAACAAGCAAGTGCTAGCATGTATTGTCTGAGAGAGGGTTTTCCTTTGTTTTTACTAACATTAAGCATCGAGCATGCCACATCTTGGTATCTTTTCTTGTTTCCTTGATCTATAATACAAAACAAATCTTTTTATATCTTCTGCTTCACTCACAATGGGGTTGTAGCTGCATTTTTTAAAAGCCATTAAGATAATATTGATAACATAAATGATCGATTTGGTAAATAAAAAACACATTGCTTTATAATTATTAAGTCACATTTAGGCAAAGTTTAATCACTCGTATCTAATGATTACAAACAATAACTATAATAACGTTATTTCTATACAAGGTCAACAAGTAATTGGAATTTACATTTTTATCTTCATTAGATGCTGTATGTAAAACACATGTTCATTTGCCATTGGTCTTGGTTAATACAACTAAAAAGGAAAATAAATTAGGCCTTTTTGCCAAAATCTTGTTCGCATCAGTATTTTTCAATGAACAATAAAAAGTTTTAAAGCTTCCACATTTTATTACTGAAAGTAAAGCACCCAAAATCCTCTTTTGGATTTACATGACCGGACTATCATCTCTGCCTCTCTAATGGCTTTGTGGAGTTATTTAGATTTGTTTTAACAATGTCATTATTCCTCTTGTCTGTTTTGTGATGTCAGGGTCCATTACTGTGTCGAGCAAGCCAAATTAGTTAATGACATAAGCTTATTTGGAGGAGAGGGACATAAAAATTAAGGACAGTCAAAACAAATACGTATCTTGCCTCAGATGACCTGCTATTATGTTCTTCACTGTCATTCTCAAAATAGCACCAACACACATGCGGACATGTTTATTCTAATACTTGTCTTAGAGCAATACAAGTCTGATAAGAAAAGTGGAAAAAACAAAAGACATACCGACTGATTTATTCTGACTCAGTCTTAAAGTAAAATCAACGGTGTGACATTTGTTTCTAAGTGGAGCCTAAACTTTTACAGGTTCCCTGGCTTCTTCATTGAAAGTGTGCCAAATCTTTTATTTATTTATTTTTTAAGCTTACTGCCTACAGCAAGTACAAAGCCAAATTTCAAATAAATGGAAAAGTACAGTTTTTCACTGTGAAGTGATCTGATTTGACATGTACAATTGTTTGGCAGATTCAAGTTATGCCAACGAGCCTCAGGAACAGTCTTGATCAGACGCTCAGGCACTCTTCACTGTCATGAAGCTAAATCCTTTTGAAAAATGCACATAAAAGGCTACACGCTAGGCCACAGCTGTGATCTTTGAACACCTCAGATTTCTGTTGCCCAACCACACGATGCTGGACAATCACAAGTACAGGTAATTTGACCCTTTTCATGCTTTCTGTAACCAGTAAATATTTAATCATCTCGAGTATTTAGAATTGCATGTGAAATCAACCTTTAATGTACTTTCCAGTCTGTAATATTTTCACAAACACGTGTTTAGGTAACAGGGACTTTTGTCAGTCCAAGCTGAAATGTTGATAAGACCAGCTCGGCCCATCGTCACCTCGTCCTCAATCTTTCTGCTCTTCAACCAAAACAGAAAACTGAGAGGTGAAGCACGAGAGGTGACCTGCGCCGGAGTATGACCTTGCTATAAGTGTGCATTCAGAAATACATACAAGACACTGCCTCCAGACAGGGTAGTTCAGAAAAGGCATGAGAGCAGGCTGAAGAAATCTATTATTAGACCAGTCATCAGTTCTTCTGATAACCTTCCCAAGTCTTGCTGCATTTGGCTGCCCCAGAGGCATCTTAGTCATTTGGATCTCAAGTGAGTCATAATTGTTGCTCTGACAGGTGGGTGCATAGATACAATAACATCTCTGTCTACACAACTACAGTTCACAATGCTTTAAAATCACCAAAGACATTACACTGAGTTTGCTTTTGGAGTTGCGGGTGAAAGTAAAGAAACACCAAGCCTGCACAATCAGGTCATAAATGCACTGTCATGATGAACTACTTTAGTTTAGCCCTGATATGAGTCAGCTTATGTTACAGTAAATTCAACCTTCTTAGAGATACACTTGAGGTGAAAGAAAAAAAAAAGTCTTGTTTTTGTGGCCTTAATCCTTCTAATCCATCTCAGGCCTGTATTTGCAGCACATTCTGTAACCGTTTCTGTTCTGTGATATTTCTCAGAAATGTTTCTGCTCCGTTGTACTCTGCTCGCTTGAGTTAATTGGGCCTGTGAGGATACCTCAACTTTTCAACCTGAGAACAAAATTTCTGCCCAAAAACATTTATCAAGAGCACAGGCTTCTCAAAATAAACAGAACCTATTACCAGAGGAAGGAAGGAAGGATGTTAGTTGCTAAACAACATTTCCCAGAATGCGTCATAACGCTATAATGAGACTGCAGGGAGTCTTTATTCTAATACGGGCAAAGTAGTTCGCTCTGACTTTGAGGCCAGGACACCCAGAGGAAAGGCTGTGTTAGATTGCAGTCCTCATTTCGCTTCTTCAGCTGGATGGTAAAGCCGAGGTACTCAAATTATTCATAGGACTTTTCTGATAAAACGTGTCACTAATTTGATCTATACAGTATCTACAGATTTGCTCATTTAGCAGACCTTTAAACTAAAATTAATTCATTTATACAAGCGTCGACTTTGATCCTGTCATACTTTTGGGAACAAATTAATGCTCTGACACACTGTACACAAGGACAAATATATATTTTACCATTTTCAGTCTAATGTTGAACCTCATAGTGTAAATAAATTGGTAAATACAGACCCAATTTTCCAGGACGTGGTGTGCTTTGTGTCACTAGTGAGTCTAAACGTGTAATTTCATCCATTCACCTGATTATTGTTGATGCTTGTTTGTCCCAGACTGGGTGTAAGGGCACCAGGTGGTGCTGGGGCCCTTCTCTTCTTGGTCTCAACCATGGCTGACGTTCTGGGGATATCAATGACGGACTGAGACTGCCCCAAACAGCTGGACCGAACCTCCATTACATGAGACCCTAACCCAGAAGACTGACCCTGTGGATAACAGAAAGAAAGAAAAGTGGGTGACACTCTGACAAGCAAATGCTAAAAAGGTGCATATAATCAAAGATCAAATATGTAAGTTATTAAAGTGACTTTCTTCTGATTTCAAACTAACATTGGACCACTGGATCTGTTCAGGGTGTACCCTGAACCTTGCACAGTGACTGTAGGACATGGGCACCAGTGACTCCCACAACCAAAAAAGGAAGAAGCAGGTAGTAAAGATGGATAGACCTATATACCAAAACCTGAAGTGAAGGGTCTCTGTATTCTGTCTTACATAATAAGCTATAGAAAGAAACTGCATATATGGTCACAAAACATTTTTGCCATGCAGAGTTTACATTTGTTTTTTGATTTTTCAAAACTACTTAGCTTTCACACAACAGATTTTTTTTGTCTGCCATTCCAATATCAAGTTGAGCAGTGTGCCCCCATCTTATATTGTTCAATATTCTTATAACTTAACATATTCTTAAAGGGGCAATATCATGTAAAATCTACTTTTTTGAGGTTTTTTATCATGTTATAATGTTATACTCTCATAAAAAAAACATGCCCAAAGCCTTGCTCTGACTCATTCATGCATGTTTGAGAAATCTTGCAGTGTTTTTAGGAAGCCATGCTGAGGAGCAAAACGACAGGTGGGGACCAGAAACGCTCCTGGGACGTGTCTTTAAGCCGAACTTCCTCATGGAGGAGCGCCCCCTCTCCCACTCCCCACACACCCCGCCCAGGCGCCCATGACTCCTGCAGGCTCTCGGGTGAAACTGAAAGTGCAAGTGAAACTGTCTGCTGAGCTCTCAACATTAGTTCTCACTCAGTGAAGCTCTTTTCAGATTAAAAATACCTTTGAGGAAATGTATTTTCAGATGCCAAGTAAGCTGCATCATGGCAGCCACCACCCCCCACCCCCCCGCGCGCACTGAAATGGGCAAAACGGAAGCGGAAGGTGGCTCTTAAAGAGACAGAGGCCAATTTCAAGGCATTTAGAAGAGGAAGTGATGAGAAGGTAAGTTTATTTTCTATTTAAACATAAAAACAGCATTTTAATAACAGCTAAAGGATAGAGTAATAGATAAAGTAAAAGATACTAAAAATAAAGTAATAGATACTTTATTATGGTATAGTATTTAAATACTGTATATGCCCGAGAAACACATAATATTGGCCCTTTAAGGTAAATGGACTAAACTTATAAAGCACTTTATTAAGTCCCGCCAGACTCCAAAGCACTTTACACTACAGTCATTCACCCATTCATATACACATTTACAAACTGATGGTGATGAGCTACATTGTAGCCACAGCTGCCCTGGAGCACACTGACAAAGGTGGGGCTGACATGCGCCAGCGCCACCATCAGACTTCATCAGTTCATTTTTTTTAAATTTTGTGTTATCACTGATAGTAAAAAACAACTAAACACTAAACTCATTAGGCAAGCATTTAAGAAACAACTTAAAATAAGAAAAATGATGGCTTAAAGAGTTAAGTTACACCTGACACCTGTACTAAAATGTATTCAAAACACATAAAACAATCAGATTTGTGAAGACAGCATCCATTCTTCAGTGGTGACAAATATTTCAACATTTGTTTGATCAAGCTAAAAGTGTAAGCTTATTTTCAAAGGGTGGCTGCTCCTGACTAAAAGCATTTAGATCATAAAATGATTTTCAACATTCTGATCAAAGAGAGCCTCGAGTGCTCCTGAGAATCTGAGACTTCCTGTGGCTAAGCTTGGTACAGAGCCTTGGCACCAACAGGGGCACCACACCAGGGTCTACAGCCCCCGTGGTCAAAGAAAAGTGTTTTAAAGAAAATTCATTGATGAGTTCAGACAACGCCCCATTACACAGCAGAAGACTAGGAAAAAAAAGAACATTAACTTCATCTATCCATCAATTTTCTTAACCCACTTTTCTGTTCAGGGTTTCTGCAATCGTTATTGTGCGAGAGGCAGGGTACACTGTCGACAGGTCACAAGTCCATCACATGGCCACTAGGGCTGTGTATTGGCAAGAATTTGGCGATACGATACATATCATGACAGACGGGTCACGATACGATATTTTCCGATATATTGCGATATTTTTGGTCCAAAAATTCTATTAAATAAAAACCTCTTACTGGAAAAAATGAACCAAAATTCATTGTCTCAGAAAATTCTATTACATAGACATGCGCTAGCCTTCTGTAACGTGAAGGCTGACTAAAGTTGGAAAAAAGAGTGCAAGAGACACTTAATTTGGCTTAAAATACAGACATTCTGATAAATAAGTAACTGTTTGTAACCTCACCTCAGCTTAGAAGGCAGAAGGTGTCGGTCTTTTCAGCTCAGATTCAGCTATCGGAGCATGAAGCTAATGTTTACTTACAATGCTAATGCTACCCTTACTCTCTGGTGCTCAAGAGGTAGAGGAGCCAAATGGCTGGCTCACCACTGCCAACTAGTGGTCAGAGGCTGAACTACAACATAAAAATAAACGGCTGGCAGGAAAGTTGACATTTTAAACCTTAATTAAATATCGATACAGGACTTTAGAATATCGATACAGTATCGGGAAATGAAATATCGCGATATTTCAGTGTATCGATATTTTCTTACACCCCTAATGGCCACATATAAATATTAACAGGTCCCATGCAGCTGAAACAAAAATTTTAAAAGTCCAAGTTCTTCGGAAAACCTTGGTTTACAAAGAGACAGAAGTAACAAAAGAGAAGAGCACAACAGATGGTAAGAATCATCCAGTTTGTGTTTTGATAACAGAAAAAGGGCAATAATTACAAATATAGAAATATTAATAGCATGTGTGAATTGTATCCCAAAGCATAAACAACAAATCTAAACAGAATCCTAACTAAACTGAAATAAAGATGAAAAAACATCTCGAGTACAAGTGTCTTGTTTGTGAACTGTTGTTCAGAGTTTTGTATGACTGATACATTCGCAGCCTGACAGCAGCAGGAGCAGGGCAGGGGGAAGAGAAGCAGACTGCAGACAGAGACTGACAGAACATAAAAAGGAATGCTGAAGGAGAAAACTGGTACGATTTCTGTTTGAAATCCTTCTAAAAAAAAAGAGAGAGAGCATGTTTTCATATCACCAAAAATATCTCCTTCAAAGAAAAAAAAAGAGTGGAATGAACTCTATCTGACTTTTTCACCTGCTCTCTCCTGCTTTTTTGCCCCAGAAAGTAATCTGAAAAATTCAAAACAGCAAGCGAGTAAAATAGATCAAAAGGTACTTGTGGCACTTGGGAATGGGGGGGGGACCCAGGTTCGCAGAGAAGTCACGATAACACTGTGAGGAACACTCAAAGATTATGGTGAATATCTGCATTACTATAAACATCGTCTACATGCTGGACCCTCCACTAATGCATGTCATTGAGTGAAGAATGTATCGCACTACAAATCACACAAGCAAACAGGTAAAATGCTACAAATAACAAATGACAAACAAGTCAACCTATACATCAACTTCTCTTTAAACAAGAATATTTGTTCTTTTATCACTTTTTAAAACAAATTTCACTTGGTTCTAATGGGACATGTTAAATCAACCATCTGACTGCCCTGTTCATTGTTTCCCCTTTTATTACACCTATTTTCCTGTACCACACACCAACCTATCAGTGATTAAACATGATGCATGGCAGGCAGATATTAAAGTACTGTAATATACAAGTACTGACTAAAAAGACTACAACTCTATCATTTCTCACCATAAGATGATCTTAGTCTAAAATTCTGGCACGAAAGGCAGCAAGTAATATGCATTCCTTCAAGTCATGCTAGACCTTTAATCAGTCTTTATTTTAAAAGCATTTTTGAAAACTGTATTTACAAGACTGCATAAAGTAATGTTAATGGTAAGATATGAGCTGACTAATTACTGGAGGAAAACACAATAAAACTTCCTTTAAAGACTTCAGAGTCAGAGAGAAGATATGTGTTCACACAGAAAAATGAATGCAGCTGAGTTCAGGCAGAGTTCAGTTTCTGAGGATGAAGAATTCAAAAGATACCAACGACTTGTGGCAGAAAACCCAAGTGACAGAATCTCAACTTCATCATGTTTAAATATAAGATCTGACTAAGGGTTTAAAAAATACAACATGTTTAGTTTTATTTAAAAAAATCTTTATGCTTATGTAAATTATATTTTTGTCACTCAGTTTCTGAACATTAGGAAGTAAAATTAGATATATAATTTATTCAGTTTTAATTTGAAACTGTAACTTTTTCTAAATTAATAATAATAAACCACAACAGGGACAAATAAGGCTGTTAAACAACAAATGGTTTATATGTTTTTATATAGTTTGTTTATTTATTCATGAGCAAATAGAGATGAACTCTAGCGGTTATGTGCAGGTCAGTAATGAGTGCCTCTGTAAATACATTTAAATGTTTTTTTACAGCTGCAAATGGGAGGGTGGGACGCCCGAGGCTTCTTTTAGTTATTAGGAGATATTAAGCAACTTTTGATAGATAGAAATATAAAACATAATATTGTTTCAAACAATAACAGTGGGACAGAAGCTGACTTATTATTATTATTATTATTATTATTATTATTGTTAATATTTAGTAGTAGTAGTAGTAGTAGTAGTATTTTAAATAAGTCTGCTTCAGAATCCATAATACACAAACACAATACATTCTGACATCGTTAGTATGTCCAAGATCATAAACTCTTCCAGTGACCCACACAGCAGTTCAGCCCTAAATGAACAATTAGAGATAAGAGGCTGAGCTTTTAGTGCTAATGTAGCTGAAGTAATATGACGCCTGCCTTTAGTCTGATAACACACTGTGTACATGTGTTGGTGTGTTTTCTTTGTTCACAAATGCACTTGTGGTCTGAAAACAATTCTGGATTTTAAGCAATTAAAAAAAATAAGAAAGAAAAATAAGCTGCATAAACCTCATGTATAAGAATGAAATGGCTCAAAAACAAACTATGTCTTAAATACATTACGGGATTTTAAATTTGAAAATCAACATTTACCACGATGGACTGAGCTGTATATGTAATAAAATTTGTTTTCTTTTAAACCTTAAATTAGCATTTAAAGGAAGCGTCCCAGCATTCGATAAAGGCATTAAAAAGAACAGGACACCTTGAATCGGCAAGAAGAGGATTATAGCTGTGAAGACGCCGAGTGTTCCGAAAATCAGAAAGAAGACAGAAGGGTGGAGTCGAACCAAAAGCCTTGAACAAAAGACAGCTAGCCAGTGTTTTTTTTTTTCTCCCGAAGCTAATTCAATCAAAACCCCACATGATTGAGTTATGGCTATAACAGGACACTAGCATCTAAATGTCCATCTGGTTTATAGTGGAGTGGTTGAGAGGAAATTTATTCTGATATAAAAACCTTTAACAACATGTTTAAAAAGTTAATATTTATACAATTTAGGTTAGAATTTTGCATCACAAACGGATGGTTGCAGGTTCATGGGCAACTCTAAAGTGACATTAAATGTGAATGAGAGTATGACTAGTTAGTTGTCTTATTTGTCTCCATGTGTCCCAGTGATGGACTTGATGGTCCGGTGTGTACTCTGCCTGTCACACAGTGACTGCTGGAGATGGACTCCGGTTTCCCATGACCCAGAAATAACAAAGCAGGTAAAGAAAGCATATCAATTAATGGATTTTAAATTGCTGTTATTTAATAATAGCATCCTTCAAACCTGGTCATCGTATTTATATTCTACTGACAACTTGAAAAGTGATGGGATCTAAGCAGTACACTTACAAATTCTTAATATTTCCAGTCACTACACTACAAAATATGATCATTTATTGTGAAATTTGCATCTATGAAGAAAAAAAAAGGAAAGATTGTTTTGTTCTAAGCAGAACTTTTAGGAGTATTGTGTCTAATCCGGAGACAAATGCTGCCCTCTGGTGGACACAATTAAAACAAAATAAAAAAAGAAATGTTTACTGTATATACACCGGCATATACTGTATGTATAGTATATATAAACATAAAGATGGTGATTGCAACTAAATAATTCAACTTTTGCGAACCACTTTATTCTAGACCACATCTATTCACATATTTGCAAAACAGATCTGAAGTTCATTCAGTGGCAGTTGATGTTTGAGCGTCTGAGAAAAAACAAGTTGTTAAAAAATTAAAGCTTAAAAAAGATCTTTCAACTTTAATATAATGGTGATACTTTTTAATTTAACAAACTGGTGACAAGAGAGAATGATAAGCAGAAAAAAATATATAATGGTGAAATGTATTGAAACAGCCACCAAATGGCAAATATGGTGAATGTACCACTGTCACTTCCAGTTATATCCAAATAGACCAAAAGTAAACAACAGCGGAAAAAATATCTAGAACAGAATTTTCTTTATTATGTGTATACTGCTTCCTTTTTGTCTATTGTTGGAAAAAAACTTTTTAAAAAGTGCATCTTTTAGAATAATAAAATTACTCAATGTTTAGTAATGTTTATTTTAAATAGGTTAATGTCTACAAAGTCATTAAAAAAGATCTCCCCATTTTACACTTTTGGATGAATTCCTTAAACAATCTTTTTTTAACCTCCTGTATTTTGAGGTATATATTTTTTAGAAGGACATGAGTGTAATTTTTCCCCAATTTCTAATTCATCCCTTTTCTTTACCCACGTTTTTTTTCTTTCCGGGTCACGGAGGAGCTAGAGCCTGAACGAGACAGACAACTACTCACACTCTCACCTCGAACCAATTCAGAGTTACCAAGTTAGCTTAACCTATGTTTGGTCAGCAGGAGAGAACCTGAATAAAAAAAAACCTACACAGACTGAAAGAACATGAAAACTCCACACAGGAAGGCAAACCAGTGACCTTCTTGCTGTAAGGCAACAGCTTTAACTGCTCCGCCATGCTGCCCTGCTACAAATTATCAAATTAACAAAACATGGCTACAACTCAGTCAAATTTTATAGATATTCAGTTCAAATAGAGTCGGATGGAGCGAACATGATGAAGTTAGAATACAGCGTGGATTTATGTCTTCTCAAATCAGACTGACTGTAACGTTTGTCCATAAGTAGCCATTTAATACAATATACATGTAACCAGCAATGAAAGCAAGTGTTTGCTGTTTGTTTCAAGGTTTTTCATTGTTAGCTTTTAACTAACCTTATTGTACTAACCCCTGGCAGTTAAAACTTCAGAGAACTGAGAAAAAAAATCATTATAAAATTGATCTTTCAGTTCACTTTTTGAACTTCTGTGAGATAAGTTAGTACTACTTACGTTCGATTTTATGTCTATATTTTGAATTGTGTTGTCATCAAAGTCATCCATGTCCATAGATCTTGCCTCTGTCTGCAAATGAAAGGCAGAAAGCAACATGCAGCATTCAAACGTGCATTTAGTCTATCTAAATTATTAGTTTTAAGAAATGTCAAACGAATCCTTCACATATTAGTAATGTATTTCACATTCTCATAAAATCGTAGTATCACATGCCACCTTTTTTCAGCTGAAAGATTTACGTTGTGGCGATGCTCAAGTTAACATACCGGACATATGACAGATTTTTAAAACATTTTAATTAAAGTTTAAAAAAAAGCCAACAAAAAGACTGTAAAAGTACAAAGTATAAAATGTATCTTACTGGCCAAAGGCCAGACCAAAAAGAATATTTGATTCACATATGCCAAGTAATATGTGTACATATTTTCCCTGTTTTATTTTTTTCTTTTCTTTTCTTTGACTTGCCTACATTATCTGGGAACTTACTTCAAATCTGGAAAAGATAACCTCATTGAGTAGATATTTTTGGATTTACTTATTTATATACTTTTTACCAGAAAAAAAAAGACAAATTAGAGCAAATTCAATCTTGAAAACTGAATTAGTTGGCATAAAATAGTCCAAAATTTCACTATGCACATGACAGAATGTTAAGTTTTACCTTTGATTTTCTTCTGCTGAACTGGAAGATATTTAGGAGGCTTTTCTTTTGAGATCCTCCCAAACTGGTAGTACTGGAACAAACAGAATCTAATAAAAAAAGAAAGAAAACCAAGAGTAGATCAGATGATACTATTATGCATCATAATAAAAAAGGACAGGGAACAAGGTTAGTCTGTATTTGGGTTAGATTTTTGTGAAAAGCAAAAGGCTAAATACTCCTGAATGTATAAATCAGGGTCAATTGTAAAAGGGCTTATTGTGTTAAATGCTGAGTTTAGAGTAAGTTCCTTTTAAGATACTTTTGTGATTCCTTTTTTTCTATTAAAGTCTAGGTGAAAGCTTTATTTAGCATTCTTTATATAATGTGTTGTACAATCTAGCTTCATCTCTCATCTGAAAAGGTCCAAATTGCTCAGCCTTCTACTAAAGCTCAGCAGAGGGCGCCACAGATTTATCATTTCTAACTTTCATACCCATGAAAGCAGTACCTAAGAATAAATTTTAGGAATGTTGCTTTATGACAAGAAATGTAAACTAATCCACAATTAGTACATCAGGTTTTCTTTGTAATTAGAAAGATGCTAAGCTAATATTACATCATTCAAAAAAATAAAGAAACTGGTGTAGAATTAAAACAAAAACTAAACTAAATCAATAGTTTTATTTGACCATACTAACTAAGAAGCACGTCCAATGCAATAATAAGACAGGGTTAGTGAGCAAGCAGCTGCTGATCAGACTAAACAGCCACGGGGTTTTAGTATAAAACACACTAAGACACCAAGGACTAATACCTGAGTAGTTTAGAGCAGGGGCAGAAGCCATTTTAGGCTGCAAAACTGGAAATAAAACAATTGAAAACACATCGAGTCATTAATTTTCAATACCTACATGATAAACAACTCAATCTGTTGTGCTTACTTGGTGGTGGCACAGCAAACAATGATTACACCAAGGAGAAAAAATATTTTAATCATTAGCGCCACCAACTAAGCTATTTGTAGATTGTCTCTATTAAATTAAACAAGTTAAAAATACCAAACTGGTAACACTATAATAACTATATTTTATTTAGCCTTACTTAATCTGTGTTTGTTTTAGAAGTAATTAGCCTTTTTCAATGGGTTAATTCATTGTTCATTGAGTATGAACCACTTTTAATTAATGATGTTTTCAAAGATAACTAATCACTGTTTAATGATTAAGTAAGGCTAAATTAGGTGTAGTAATTATAATGTGTTTTCTACCAAACCAGCTATGCACACTTTGTATCAGTCTGTGTCACATGTCAGCACTGTAACAAATCAGAAAATCCAAACTTGGACATTATTTTAGCTTCATATCAGAAAAAAGACATGTCACAAATATACAACTTCTAAACTAACTCATTTTTGTTCTGAAAATAGATTTTAAAATGATTTTAAAAATCTGGATATTTGTGCTGTTCTTGTGGCTTTAACCCAAGTTATTGTGGTATAATTATCCAACATTTTGGTCATAGTTGTAACTCAATAAGCTAGAAGCTCTTTTCACGGCCTCCTGCACAACTGACTGAATCTAGGTAGAATGAAAGCTGGTGTTTCTCTTCCCTTTAGTAAAGTCACAGTATATTTTATTTTGTATTGTTTGTTTTTCCTTTGACCGAATTGAACATTATATAAGAGAGTGCTAAGTGAATGTGATTATTTACTAACTTATTTGTCTTTTCTTGTATTTTATTTTTCCACTTTTTATGACTGAGTAATAAATTGACAGAGGTTGGCTTCCACTAAGTTAAAATAAATGAACTAAAATGAAGCAACATGTACGCTGAGAAGTGCAAATGGAAATGATTCACAGTGTGCAAAGATAATGTGATTAAAGTTTACCTAGACTCTGATCATGCACATAGAGCTCCTTGATCCCAAGATCAGTCAGAGATTTGTCCAGCGGTAGCTCGTGACGACTGACACCGTCTTTCAGAAGCAGAACATGTGCGGGCTTAAAATCACACTTGTCACAGATGACTGGTATCAGAGCATGGAGTGGAACCAGTGGGTTGACCCGTACCACAGCCTTCTGGCTGCCGTGGTAATTAACCATCAAACGCACAGTTTTCTGATGCACAGAGGAGAAAACAGTGGAGAAAACGGATGACTAAATTCCAGTGACTGGATGTGATGAAAGTCTAATTAAAGCCAAATCAATGCACAAATCATCATTATGCACTTGCACAACAGGAATTTCCCTGGGCACTGAAAGTGTACAACACTACAGAAAGTTGGAAGGACATCCACTTCATACAATATTACAGCAATAAAAATAATGTCGTTACATAAAGGATGAAGTGCTCCAATGATCCAACCACTAAACCAAGGTTATGTCATGTAAAGGACAAAACTGCAATATTTTGAGCAAACACCTTTTCCATGCAAGTGCAGCAATAACAGCCCTGTGAGTGACATGTGAGAGGAAATAACTCAAAACAACCAAAGAGAACAGACAACATTGATGTAACAGTGTGCACCGGTAGGCTTTGGTGACATTTATCATCATAGTTTGAACCAACTGAATGGGCCCCTAAATGACCATCTGCCTTAAAGATGATAAGAAAAATCACAAATGCTGCTGGAAGCGTGGAAGCAGTTCTGGTCTGCTGGTGAAATACAGTGACTTTCTTTCTGGGATTCTTGGTAGATGATAGATGTGCTGCAAACCCTTATATTATCTTTTTATTTTGAAGTAGTACTAAACGTGCCAAAGGAAAAAAAAATATTGTTTTTTTCACAATAAATCATTTATTTAGGTTTGTTCTGGATGCTTCTTATTAGGCAGTAGTTTTTGTCTTTAGTTTAACCAGTTAGATACTTTTTATGTCCATATTTTTTTTTCTTGTTCCTGGAAATGTATCAACTTTGGGATGATATGGAAACAGCATTTTTCCAAAAGGCATCGTTAAAGTTAGCAATAATTGGGGCAAACATCTTTTCTTTACAGATTTACAGAGATGACGTTTTGAGTGTTATGTCATGAAAATATTAGCAAAGCTAGTTACAAGTCTTCCTTCAGCTTGTATGTCTGTACGATGAAGAGAGAACACATTATGTGTACTAGTGCTGCACCGATTGTTTAAAATAATCGGTTATGTTGATTAAAAAAACTGGTCGACACTGCATTTCATTACTGAAGATCCGTATTATTTAAACACGTAAATGTTCATTTGTATCTGCAATGAAATACACCAACTGCTGGGGGCAGAATCGCTTCTATTGTCTGTGGTTGCGGTGTTTACTACAGAAGAAGAGTCAAACAATCCATTTTTGATTATCGTATTTATTCGTGTATAATACGATCTCGTTTAATATGACCCCCCCCCCCTTTTTTTGAGCTTAAAAAGCATAAAAAAATTAGTCAAACTACCTCCAATTTCATACAGACTTCAAGATTTTTCAGCCTTTGCAGTCTTTACTTATATCAGTAAAATGATCATTGGACTGTTCACTTTATTTTAACAACATATGTACTAAAAGGTATTTTGACAACAAATATGTATCAGCTGCAGCAGCATCATATGAATTCTGGCATTTTACACATAGTCCACCAGGATGTGCCAACACAAAAGTCAGAGACTTCACATGAGATTTGGGCCATCTTCTGGGGGAAAAGCAGATTACTTCCTACTCACGAGCGCCCCCTCTGGTGGGGGAACATTTTTAGGGATACTAACTTTTTCAGAACACCGGTAGACGGCAGCCATTACAGACGAACATGTGTTTGTTGTTGTTCGAGGAGCGGCTCGGTCACACGCTAATGTCATTAGTTCGTTATCATTACTAAGGTGCAGGACTGCCTTTTTAATTTTTTTTTTCACATCATGTCGCCTGCCTGGATCTGTTATCTCGCTCTGAGGCACGAAGGAGTGTCACAGGTAAGCTTGCTTCAACTGCTTTTTAAGTCGTGGTCTCATTTCCAGGCTCATTCATTTTGTGAATGAAGCCGATATTTCAGTTAAAATACATAAGTAAAAATATTTATCCGAGTATAGTACTACCCCCCAACTTTACGGATGATTTTATGGATTAAATTTTACGTATTATACTTGAATAAATACGGTAATTGTTACATCCCTACTTTGGAATGAAATGTACTGGGGAATATGCATTTTTTAAAGAACAATAAGACCTAAATAAATAAAAAAAACAACAGTTTTTACTTATTTATTCAAGCTTTTGAGGACTGGATGGAGTTGTCCCTCATGTCATATTTTGTCCGTCAAATTTGTGACATGTATTCATAATAACACAATTCAAGTAATTTTATTTGAACTCTAATATAAAAAGTGCAATATGCAAATTAAAATGTTATGTCAATACGTAACCCAGTGGAAGCTCTTGAATACTACTGGGATAAAGTACATTAAAGTAAAAATTTTAAAGCAGAAGTGGGTATATGAGTAATTATAACAGACGTGGCTGACAGTTGGTTAAATGCAAACAATTGATAAATGCAACACAATTATTATTCCCACAACAAGACATTTATAAATGTATGACTGAACACAGTCTGACAGCAGTTTGAGTTTTAACTGCTAAACCAGGTGATCCAGTGAGTGGAGAGGGAAACTGAAAAGAAAATGACCAACAGCAGTGTGTGAAAGAGGGCTGAGGCCAGGTGGGGTCAAAGGGAGGCAGAGCAGCCAGTGAGCCCTGAGAAGAGCAAAGAAATAATGCATGGTAACTAAAGGTAAGGCACTCATCAAATATTCAAATGGTTCGCAGACAGAGAAGGAGAGACAAAGAAAAAGGAACAGAAAGAAACAGATGCAGAGGAAAAAAGAACATGTTTATAACTTAAGGTGTAATGATCTGTAAGAAGTCAACAAGGGAGAAATATAGGGAATCCAAATTGGACAGAAAAGGCACCTACAGCAAAATAAATAAACAATTCAATTAATGAAGAAAGTCCAAAACAGAGGTCAGTTCATTATCAAACAACTTCCTACCTTAGCATGAGCCCTTACTGGTTTCACTGGCCTTGCCTTCTGCCAGTGATGAATGATAAAAATAGAGAGGGGGGGAGAAACATTACAGAAAGCCTAAATGCACACATGCACACCACAAAACTGCAACATTGTGTAGACAATATTGTTGTTTGCTATTTGGGCAGAATTCTACTTTTAAAAATATTGTGTATTCTCGCCAGTATCATGGCAAGACTTAATGTTTAATGAATATGAGATAACAGCCACTGCACACAGGAATCCATGCAGGACTTGCTAGATTAAAAAAAGTTAGTGTTTTTATTAATAGCAATAATAAAAAAAATTTAATACAAAAAGACCATCAAAAAACAAAAAAACAAACAAACAAAAAAAAAAACAGATCCAACTTAGCCAGGCACCATTGCAACTCACCTCTGGCACTTTGGGCGCTGGTCTGCGCGTCACTCTCTCCTCCACGACTTTCTCCTTGATGAGCACCTTGGCCACATTGAGGGAACCGAGCAGGGCGTTGGGCTTAAACCCCAGCGAGTGTCCCTCGGGCGACAGGAGCTCCAGGGTGTGAAGCGCTGGATTCAGTTGGTGGCGACTGCACAGCTCCACCAGCAAGTCCATCAGAGCTTTACTGAGAGAGGGGAAAAGGAAGAAGTGAAAGTGAGAGTGGGTGTGGGTGTTTGTGTGCAAGCGTTCACGTGTGTTTGCATATGGGGGGGGGGGGGTAAAGTTACAGCACTTATCTAGCTTCAGCTCCACTTTAAGAATGAAACAAAGATTCACTCACCTGATGCACTTCAGGTGAGTGAATCTGTCAATATGTTGACCAAAAACAAAACAATTCTGAGCTGCAGCATCTTGATTTTATATATATATATATATGGTCGTATAAAAGGAATTTATGAAGTTGGATTAAAATTCATACAAGAGCAGAATGCAATATGCACAAACATTTCTACAAATTCACAGCAAAACAGCATTTTGTTTATTTTTATTTTTAATTTATATTGTTATTTCTATTCTATTACCACTATTGCTATTGGTGCATAGCAATATGTTGTGTTTTTTTGTCAACTGATGCTGCTGCTGTTACACATGAATTTCCTCTCCGCGGGACAATAAAGGTTGATTCTATTCTATTCTTATATTCATCCTGTTTATTTTTGGTGTAAAGAATATTATCTTAATTGAATACTAATTTTGAGATTTGTTTAACAATAAAGATTAATAACAGAAAATCCACTCGTCCATCCATTATCTTCACCTGTTTCTTTCCTTCCAGGTCTGTGTGAGAGGCAGAGTAAAACCTGGGCAGGTCCATCGCAGTATTAATATGAAATTATTATCATAATATAATAAAGACTATAATTAAAAAGGTTGGCATGAGGTTGGCTTTGGAGCTTGGTTCATATATACCTTCCAGTCGTGGTCCATGCCAATAAAAAGTGCCACTTGACCACTTTAATAAGTTGGAAGGACCAGTTTTCTGGTTCTTTATGCAAGTGGAACTCACTGCAACACTACGGACAGCTCCTTCAACTTGCTCTAAAACCTAAATAAGAACCATGAATGTAGAAAACAAATGTTCAATGACTGGAAGTAAAACAAAAAGGAAGAGTTAAAAAGCTTTTATACCAGATATGTATTTCTTCAAGGACTATCAACCTCTACAATATGGTCAGAGACTTCAGTCTTCTTTTCCTCAACACTTAATGGATTCTCTTCCACATTAAATACCAAAATCCAAACAAAGACCCTAAAACAGCAGAAAAAAAGTAGGGGCTCTACTGAGGTCCAAAACTTTGTGTTGCCTGTTGGGGGAGCAGGTAATGACAAGGCCTATAGAACTACGCACCTGTCAATCTTCAGATAAAGCGTCTCCAGATCAGATTACAGAACAAAGCGTCAGCATCACAAAGAGCATCATTGTCAATCAGTAACCCACAGACTATCACTAAGAAGAAAATCTGAAATCACTAGAGTCCAAATCTGCTTTGCTGAACAGGACTTCATTCTTTTTTTTTCAAAACAGGGCAATAAATAAGGAAAATAACTAAACCATAACTAAATCTTAATCTGCTCAACCTCTGCTTTAAGTTTCTACTCAACATTTATTATTACCTGTGAAATTGTGAAGCATGTTCAAGAAATTGTAGTTTAAACTATAAAAAGCAACAACATGTGTGTTATGAGGTAACAGCCATTTCTGATAGTGTCGTGTGTATTTGACATCTCAGCCAAATCTTATATTTGACAACTATCAAGCTCTAACAAGGTTAATAAATATAAGAGATTTTCCTCAATAACTAAAGAACAAACTAAAAATTAAACCTGGTGTTCTACACTACTGAGAAGTATAACAAAGATAACTTCTGGCTTTAGGATTTTCCAAGGTTATTTGTTCCTTTTTACCAGAGGCATCCCCAATTTTCTGCCTGAGAGAACCTCACTGAAGAAACTGAGCATTAGCAGGTCAGCTGACCACTCTCTGGGACAAAGAATGAGTCATGTCCCAAAGCGAGTCCCCTTCATAAGACCCCACTGCAGCAACAAAAGAAAGCACGTCCTATATTGTTTGTCTGACTACTAGCAATAAAGGTCCACTTATATAAACTATTTGTTCAATGGAGCATGTTCTTGACCTTCTATATTTATCAGTTCAACTAATGCCATGTCAGGGGGTATTATAGGAACTAGGCAATGATTAACAAAATATTTTATAAGCAGATTTGTGCAGAGAGGCAGAGTAACAAAAGAAATCCCACAGGAATTTGGGAGAATAAATGCAATGATTGTACAACTCACCTTCCATCTTCTGTTAGAATAACTTGGTAGCCCTGTGGCAGAGTTAGCAGGAAATCCACTGTGGGCTTCAGTAAGTTCTCCTTTGCATCCATGGCTAATGTCCCTCCCCCATCAGGTACAGAGTTTCTGAAGAAGTGACGTGGAGCAGGCTGAGGGACCTGTGGGGGAGGTGGGGCATGTGCCTTCATTTTCTTCCTAGATGGAGACAAATACAGAAAAAAAGAGTTGTTGCCTTCTTGACTGGACATAATACAGGTTATTGCATATTAATGTTCACATGATGTATTTGATAATTTCATTAACATACTGATCAACCCATCCAAGCTGTTGTGGAAATATGAATTTTTTTTTTTAATTTTTTATTCATTTCATTAAAACATACAACAAATAATATACACTCAACAAAAAAAATACAAATCACAAATAAAATGAAAGGTAGCAGAAAGAAGAAAAAAATCTTATTAATATCTGCCC
>NW_013952420.1:2917251-2919083 GCF_001266775.1 Austrofundulus limnaeus
GAAAATATTACAATAAAGAACTGTTCTTGTTAATTTGATGAAAACATTTTAAATTTTCAGTGCACTCACATCAGAATAACTTATAGATTTGTTGTTGGAATAATCGATTAATCGAAAAAATAATCGTTAGATTAATCGATTAGAAAATAATCGTTTGGTACAGCATTACGTGTCTTTAAGCCGAACTTCCTCATCACGGAGCACAACCCCCCACACCCCGCCCATGACTCCTGCAGGCTCTTGGCAGTAACAGAGCAAAGTGAAAGTGAAAGTGAAACTTAAACTGTCTGCTGCTCTTAACACTGCTGCTCACTAAGCGAAGCTCTTTTCATATTCAAAATACCTTTGAGGAAATGTATTTTCAGATGCCAAGTAAACTGCATCACAGTGCCCGCACGACTCCGCCACCCGCACCCGCACTGAAATGGGACGTGACAGAAGCGGAAGGTGGTTCTTAAAGAGACAGAGGCCAATTTCAAGGCGTTTAGAAGAGGAAGTGATGAGAAGATAAGTTTATTTTCTATTTAAACATAAAAACAGCATTTTAATAACAACTAAAGATGACCTGGATACTTTATTATGGTATAGTATTTAAATATATGCCTGAGAAACACATAATATTGCCCCTTTAAATGAATTATAAAACAGTATTATGTTCAATACAGCAGCTTCTTATCGAACACAATATGATCAACACTCTACAGTTTTTCAAAGCTCATAAAAAGAAGCACTTTTTAAACCACTTTTTAAACCTTGACTTAATGTTTGTTTCCCCTGAGTTCAGTCTCAGTTACATAACATCTCAGCCAGATGAATAAAACCCACTGCTACCACCTGAGGA
Source organism: Austrofundulus limnaeus (assembly GCF_001266775.1). Lineage (NCBI taxonomy): Eukaryota > Metazoa > Chordata > Actinopteri > Cyprinodontiformes > Rivulidae > Austrofundulus > Austrofundulus limnaeus. The sequence goes on from NW_013952420.1 coordinate 2,918,093, forward strand.
GCAACCTGAATACCAATGACAGCTCTTTTCTCTGCGTTTCTGTCTTTAGTCACAGGCCTTTGCTTCATTCAGGTTATGAACAGATGCACTGACATTATCAGCTCGGCTATGTTCCAGCCTTGAACAGCTGTTGATTTTGCACGTTCCTGACATGACCCCACGGTATTAATCTAATCAATAATAACAACATCCTCTCATGAATCACTCTCATGTCGACTACCTCACACTTAACTGTTGTGGCGCATAGTTTCTGTTGTCACACAGCATTCCAGAGATAAAAAACTAGCAGCCCCACTTTGGAAAACACAATTCCTTGTTAATTTTTGTTAAGCTCTGCATAGTTAATTTACTTGTACTGAGCTGTAAAAAAAATTACAGCCTACAACCACATCACAGCTACCCTGTAATGCTATAAACACTGACCTTATTAATATTCGACCAACTAAAAAAAACTCAGAGATTAGATTTGAACAAAACCTCTTCTGTGGCTCTTCTCAAAGTTGCAATTCTTTAACAAGTTTGACACTACTAGTTCCTTATATTTTTGGTGTTCTGACAATAGTTTGATGTATGTAACATATGATGTAATCTAACACAGAAGAAGTAAAACAAAGAATACAACAATTCAAAATGACATATTTCACATGTAAGGGATGGGTAAAAGCCTAAATAAGCTTATGTAAAATCCACTCCCAATCAAATCAAACTACAACACAACAGTAAAAAACCATAAAATAGAAATAACCACACAAATAAAAATAATGAAAATGGAACAAAATCAATACAAATAGACATCAAAATAAAATACATCAAAATGCATGCAAAAATAAGAAAAATCTAAAATCACTTGAATTATACATTACTTCACATTTATGATGTCAAAGTGAAGTTTTTATTAGTGCTAGTTAATAAAACAGTACAGTTCAGAGAGTCTACAACACAACAGTAAAAAAAAACATAAAATAGAAATAACCACACAAATAAAAATAAC
>NW_013952420.1:2920252-2928439 GCF_001266775.1 Austrofundulus limnaeus
ACACACACACACACACACACACACACACACACACACACACACACACACACACACACACACACTGAAAGCTGCTAATGGATCTTTCAGAACTACTCAGTTTCTTTCACCTGACTAAACATCATTAACAAAGATGTAATTATACCACTGGTTTTAAATAAATCATCAATTCTATTTATTAGGTATCATGCATTGACAAACAGAAATCACAGATTTCAAAAACATACATGAAAAATAGAAAAAAAAGTTGCATTAAATTTACAATAAAAACATGGCAAATTCCTCTCAAACTACCAAAAGGTGCTCTGAGGTGCTCTGAATTATCAAAGTTTGGTCTGAAGAATATATGGACCAACTGTGGAAAGAAATATGGTACAAACTGATTGCGTATTATACTGTAATAATATCATTTCATTAGTGACTTTTAAAGAGAAAACCCAGAAAGGTTTAAAGATTTACTGTTTTGTAACATAAAAGCTTGCCGTTTCAGCAACATTTAATGTAAAAACTGTACTTTTGAGGTTAAACAAATGTTCAGAATTATTTTCAGTAAATTACAAGTTAAGAAGGGCATGGAAATTTCTCTTTTTTTTTCTTAATCCAAAAAAAAATTGAACCGAACCGAATCGTGAATTTTCTGTATTGTTGCACCCCTGGTAATTAGATCCCTAAAACCTTCGACCCTCATTTGAGATTATCCTTGAGTGAAAGACTAAACCAAAAAGTCCCAGATACAGGTTAGTCATGCAAAGTAGCATTCTTTGTTTTTTGGCTACCACAATAAAAAAATTGTTCTTTTTTATTTATTTATACTGAGCACAAACAGATTCATGTCTATTACTTAAAATATTAGCCATGAGTATAAAAGAATATACACTATTTGAAAAAAAAAGGCAACATAAAGTAGAAACATTAAAGGCTGAACAAACTTTACCCACTTCAGCAACACACACATCACTGACCACTGGTTAAAACCTTTTACACCTTTCTGACATCAAGAACCTGCAGCAACAACCGGCTCCTGCTGTCTCATTTTCTCAGCATTTAGGAAAAGGAACTGCACTTCAACACGTCACAAACTGGTAACTGACCTACAATTACTGTCTGCACTAAAGCACATTATAGGTTGTTTTGTACATAAAATATTTAATTAACCCATTTAGGTTTCTTTAATTAACAGGTTTTCTTGGTTGTACCCTTCTTTCACCTGCTGACTGCAAACCTGAACAGAAAAGAAAAAATGTGACAGAAAAGGAATAAAGTGGATAAAATGGTTAATGGTTTGCAAAATATTTGATTTTGATTACATTTATGTACAAAGTAAATTTACTAGCATGACCTGCTAATTAATGTGAATTTTCACATTGACAAACCCATCTAAAATTCTGCAAACTTAATCACTTTATAAAAAAACAAACAAGTTTGACAATAAGTCTATACTCCTGCTGATTACAAATACTTTTTATAAAAGGAGCTGAGTTAAACAATCTGCTAAACAGAACAGCAGTTATTACCAGTAAAATAACTTAAATGACAAGAAAAACAACACAAATTCTAGTCTACAATGTTTTATTGTTCATTGGAATCAATCAGGTTGTTTACACTCCATCTTTACAGCTTTTGTATCAAATTTGTGATTAGGTTATATTGAGTGCCTCCACCAGTAATCAAAGTGTATCCATTTCACACCCACATTCTTATTGTCCACTACCAATAAATCAATCATATATTATTAATGGTCAAGTCAGAAAAGGCAGCGATAGTTGGAAAGATATTGGCGTCTTAGTGCATGGTTTATGGTTTTATTTTATGGATGATTGTTGGATTCCTGCCCTTGAACTTTTAGTTCCACCTATCTTCAAGCAAGACAATAAACTCAAAAGTTCAAGATAAATTAATATTGGAACTCTAAAAGAACAATGTTTAAGAAAAGTTATCATCCAATTAAGGCTGCGCGGTATATGCCGTTACCCTCTACCGACGTGGAGCAGCAGTCAATAAGTTCAGCAGGTCAGCTCATTGTATGGCGGGCAAATATTACATTTATTAGGCTTCACCACACTTACATTCCAATTATCTGAAATTGTTTTATAACTACCTGCACGCTTAAGCCACTTAAGGACCTGTTACAGTATAACATTTTAGACAACTGCCAATTTAGATTTTCTTTATGTCTAAATTACTAATTTTACTTGAAGTGCTGGTTATAACATCCACTTTATTTTGATATTTGTTGATCGAGTTGGTTGATTACAATAAACGTTTTTCTCTCTTCTCGAGTACATTAATGTAAATAAAGTTTATTTAAAAATAAAAAAGATTACAACATTTTACAGATTACGTATAAGGCTCATAAAAATATATTACCATTGAACATCCAATCGAGTTTTGTTAAGAGACAAAGTTATTACAATTTAAAAGGGACAGAGGTGTTTGTGAAACCTAAAACCCGAACTAGTTTGAAGGAACGATGTACTTCAGTGCAAGGAATAAAATTGTGGAATAATCTGGAGAATAATATTAAATGTGCAGGATCAATGTATAAATTTAGGAGAATAGCAAAATCCAGTATTTTGAAGAAATATGAAATGACATAAAGTGTATCCTTAAAAATTGTCTGAGAAAGATCTCATCTTTTATTAAATTATTTTTTCTGTTTTTTATCATTGTTTGAATTTATTTTGATGGAAAAAGGCGCAGATATTACAAGATTTTTTTCTTCCTTCTGCTGCCTTTCATTTTATTTTCCATTTGTATTTTTGTTTACTGAATTCGCTTTGTTTTTAAATGAATGAAAAAACTAAACTAAACTTAATATTGTTGAAAATTTGAGAAATGTTTTTGTTTGTTGTTGAAACCGTTTTGCACTATATATAAAACATTCTTTTGTACTTATGTTCATTTGCACTACAGCAAAAATACTGGGTTTAATTATGATTACAGTTTTCTGCAAAATAAATGCTCTAAAAATTACATTATCTTTGCTTTTTATGATAATTTTCTACCGCGATATATACAGTTACTGTGAAGGGATTGAATTTATACCGTGAAATGAATTTGAGGTCATACCGCCCAGCCCTAAATCCCATTCAATCTACCTTATGTAGTACAAAAGTAAAAAAAAATATCTAAACAAAAAGTTGGCATTAATTGTAAACACACTGACTCATGATCAGAAATTAAAAATAAAATGGGTTATGTGGGAGATGCATCGGCACAAAATAACATCAGAAATCAAACATCCAATTCAAAACACAAACCACCCATTATGAACACACTCATACACATTAAAAATAGCCACACTTGACACTGTGTGTTTTATTGTCCTGTTGGACATGATTCTGAACACATCCGGGAAGCTTCTCCCCTCAATCTGAAGTCCCACATAAACACTATCCTGCTACCCAACCAGCATACCTAGTGGGTGTCATGGTGTCCCCATGACAACCTATATTTACACCACTTGACTGCAGATGAGACTTCAGACCTCCGTTTAGCAGCAGCTGCAGACTTTGGATACATTCACACACAAAGGGTTAGAGAGCCAAAGACAACAAGAAATAAGATGAAAGGAAACAGAAGTTAATGTGAAGGATTTTCTGGTGTAGGTGTGAGCGTATGAAGGTATCAAACCAGTGAGGTACTTGTTAGCCTCTTAATTCAGCGTGGGTTTAGATGCTCACACTACTTAAATTTTTTAACCCCCCAACCCTACTGACCTTTAATGTCGGTATGGCTTTCTGTTTACAGCCATTGCTTGCTACAGAGAATGTCACAACAAAGTGAAACTATAAATATATTGTCTAAAACTGTGAGTCTATAAACAGCTTCACCATCAAACGCACCATTACTATCACCCAGAGCTAAAAAGATTCTATATATAAAAACTAGCAGTGCAACGATACAGAAAATTCACGATTCGGTTCAATACTTTAGTCTCAAGGTTCGATATTTTTTCGATACAAAAAATAGAAATTTACATGCCCTTTTTAACTTGTAATTTATTTAAATTAAATATGAACATTTGTTTAACCTCAAAAGTACAGTTTTTAAATTAAATCTTGCTGAAACAGCAAGTTTCTCAGTGGAACTGCACTCAAAAATGCAGTCTAGGTGGAGTAGTCGAACACAGATCTACTGATCCTTCAACACAGAGCATCTTCAGAAGACAAGCTGATAAAATAAATTTTAAAACTCGGTATTGTTCGATACAAATGTGTATTGAATCTAAAGCTCTCTATTGAACGGTTCGATGTGGGTACATGTATTGTTGCACCCCTATTAAAAAGCATGTCTAATGTTTGTTCAAGAATTTATCAAACGTTTGCAGTAATAAACCACACAAAAAAAAAAAAAAAATCTGATGGCTACCTCAACTATTCATGAGCAGGGAGATCAAATATTTCTGGTCCTTTTGTTCAGTCTAACACCTAAATATGATGCGTCAGATCTTAATGAGTTCAAAAATACAATGTGTGAGATTGTGTGTCACGTTTAAGTTGTCAACACAACTTAAAGTTGAAGTCTCTCCACATCCAAGCAACAAATATGAGAAACCTCTCTGGTCTGTCTCTTCATGTAAAAGCCTCACATTAGAAATTTTCTTTGATAACTTTAATAAAAGATTTTTGGTACCAAACACCCCTTTAAAGTAGTTTGTAGGGGTGTCTTAGGGTAAGTCATCAGTACAACTCAAACTGTATTTTTTCCCCCACACTAAATGAGGAAGTCCACTTACTGGAACACCACTCACCCTATCACACCTTTTCAAGCCTCTGCTCTTGTGACACGTGTAGTTATCGTATTCACTTGTGACCAGTGATAAAGCAGGCAGGCGGTACTGGTTAACACAAAACATGCTGCAGGACAGTAATTCCCTAAAAATAAAATCTGGAAGCAGACTGGATGAACAGCTGGGGAAAACCTGTCTTTCTGCTGTTATGAACGCTCACTTTGACACTTAAAATAGACTTCGGAATGTTAAACTGGGCATACTGTATATCCTCCGTTTCTTCTTCAGCATATTTTTAATTACAAAGATGCTTTTAGTTAAAATAAACCAAAATTATATGAGCTAGTTTTAGTCTCTATAAGAACAGTTGACTTTCTGCACTTAATCTTTTTTTTTTTGGCTCTTGAAGAGCATCAGCTAGAGATGGATTGATAACTTTATTGACTGATTCCCAAGGATGAAGATGCTGCAGCAGCTGCTATAACCACTGTAGGCCCCAATTTTTAAGTGTACGTGTTCTTCTAAGGGTTCATAAATATACATTTATTTAAGTTAAGCAATTATTGTTAAGTTTTTTTAATGAAAAAATACTTACCTACAAAAACCTGTTGTAGATCTGCCATCAGTACTGCCATCGGCCATAAAACAACTCATTGTTAGAACTCTAGATGAGCGTCAATAATTAAGTCTTAAACAGCTAAATAGAAAGGAATATTTTGAATTCAACCTAAGCATTTAGAGGTGCACACAAGCTCATTTTTATTGTTCTCCCAACTGCAAAATGTGCTAAGCTCCTAGGTGACAACTAATCCCAGAGGATGAAAGAGAAGGAAGGATTTCAGAGGTTGGAAAAAGGGGAAGAAGAGATGAATCTCAGGTGGCACAAAACCTCTAGGGGCCCTGTGTAATAGAATAAAGACTACTGTATAAATGGGAGGAGTTTAAAACTACAGACACAAAGAAGGAGAGATAAAATGTAGAAACACGACATCAATAAATCAGTCTGTTCTCTATTCCCTCAGCTGCTTGTTCAATTAGAAAGACTTCTCACTGGAGAGACAAGAGGAAAACATTAATTTCCAGCCATTCAACCTCCCGATTTCCTTGGTTCAAACCTATAATAACTAGTCAAAAAGAAAAAATACCGTATTTTTCGGACTATAAGCAGCACCGGACTATAAGCCGCACCCCCAACATAAAAAAAAAAAAAACAGTACACCCAAATTTGCTGTCAAAAAAGTGAATTCAACATCAAAACATAAAAAGCAAACCTTTAGGAATTAAAGTTTGGAGGAATACAGTTCATTTAACTGACCTTATTTTGGTAGTTTTCTTTAACAGTTTCTGGTCCAACAAAATGTCTCATTCATCTTCCTCCGGCGCACTGAAAACATCGAAGTCCTCTTCAGTGTTGGAGTTAAACAAGCTGAGAAAAGCTGCGTCACACAGCGGTATCTGTTCAGTGTTGCTTTCTGTGTCGCTGTCCTCCCGGGGTAATGCTGGCTCTGAAGCTGTGCTGGGATAGCCCTCCCGCTCCAGCATACATCACTGCATGGGATTCCTTCCCCGGGGAGTGCAATGAGGAAAAAATAAAGTCTGCGGCTCTTCACTTGACGTTTATCCACAAACTGGTCCTGGATTAATCTCCAAAGTTTTCATCAGTCAGATTCCACCGTGAAAAATGTCTGTTTTATCCCCTTTTATGAGTTTTTGGCCATTGACTATCTTTAAATCGCTACTTCCTGGCACAACAGTCGGCTCTGGAAGTGATCGCTTTTTTCTTTTTTTTTTTCCTTTCTTTTTTTGAAGCGCGTGGTTGAAGCAAATGGAGCATAAGAGCCCCCTGGTGGCTGAAGAAAAAAAATCCACGTATAAGCCGCATGGTTCAAAGTTCAGGAAAAAAGTTGTGGCTTATAGTCCGAAAAATACAGTAAGTAGGTCCTCTGGATGGGTTCTTCTTTAGTGAAACGTTTCATCTCTCATCCAAGAGACTTCTTCAGTCTGATGAGTTTCAGGTGAACTCAGCCTTATAAGCACTGCCTCCACATGGACAAACAGGTTAGTCACATGCAAAAGAGGGCCGTCGCCTAACAATAGGCTTGATTAGCTCTTTATTGTTAGGTGATGGCCCTCTTTTGCATGTGACTAAATAGAGCTAATCAAGCCTATTGTTAGGCGATGACCCTCTTTTGCATTTGACTAACCTGCTTGTTCAGGTGGAGGCAGTGCTTATAAGGCTGAGTTCGCCTGAAACTCATCAGACTGAAGGTGTCTTGGAGGAGAGACAAAACATTTCACTAAAGAAGAACCCATCCAGAGGACCTACTTATTTTTTCTTTTTGATTTTTTTCTACCTGGATTACTGAGATGCATCAGGATATAATAATTAGTATAAGTAAGTGTATACCGTAGTCTAACAAAGACTGAGCTTAGAGAATTACCAGTAAATTTACCACAGATTTGATTTTGATATTTAGACATCAAGTAGCAAAGAGCTGTTTTTTAAGAAAATGTTATTCCCTGTTAAGCTGCAGTGTGGTTATACTTTCCTTTTGGACTTGGAAAGAAGCTGCAATAAAAGCTTTAAAAAGCACACATTTTCAACAACCTGCTGATCCAACTCCACTTGGTGTGTGATGAATCCACCCTGTCTGTGCGCGCACACATGCAGCCCGTCTGTCTTCCTCTCCGACAGCCACGCATACCACAGTGACTAACATGTGACAGCAGGCTTCCAGAAATAAATCTGTGCAGCTCATAACAGCTGCTTGAAACTGAGAGGAAAAAAAAGTGTCTATATTTCACACCGTCAAAATAAGTACATCTCGGTTGTTAACGGTGTCTGCCGGCGCTTTAGTTCAGTCAGAACAGAGGCTGGCAAACAACAAGTGCAGATATCTCAAATGGTTCAGATAGAGAGCACATACTGAGAATCCACTACAGTAACTGTCAATTAACACTGACAGAAACAGTTCTAATACTAATCAGTACTTTGATTAAACTAATACTACTTGAGGTTTTAGCAAGTCTGGTGCTGCATTTCTCCAACAGACCCTTCATTTAACAAACAAGGAATCCCTAAAGCCTGAATTAACATCCTCTATATCAGGGGTCTGCAACCTGTGGCTCTGGGGCCACATGTGGCTCCTTGGTCCCTCTGCAGTGGCTCTTTGAAAATGTGACCAAAAATAACAGAATATATATTTTTGTGGGGGTTTTTATACTCACAACAGAAATCAATTTGTATGCAAATATGCGATTAATACTACTAATACAAAAAGTCAAATTTTAGCTCATGCTAGCCTGTTGTTAACTTAAATATTGCAATTTCTTTCAATGATCTCTCTCTCAAATCCAACAGAATTACCTTTAAATAATTTGAAGACTACATAATAAAAAGAATTAGAAAAAAATGCCTGAATATTTCAGTTGTACTAGATTTTATGAAATTCAGTATA
>NW_013952420.1:2928536-2940397 GCF_001266775.1 Austrofundulus limnaeus
CCCATATTCATTTAAACAAGAAAATACCATATTGTGGTATTTTTCTTGTTTAAATGAATATGGGCTTTTTATTTGTCCTGATGTGCATAATAATAAATAATATATTAATATTTATTTTTTTTTTGTTTTATAATATATCCTCCACTGACCATAGAGGTTCCCAAAAAGGCCCACGGACCACCACTTGATAATCACAGTTGTTGCTTGTTTTGCGGCTCCGGTCACATTTTATTATTAAGACCAGGAGCGCAAACGGCTCTTTTGATCGTAAAGGTTGCAGACCCCTGCTCTATATAAAACGGGGCGGCCAACAAAATGGATGCAGACATTATCAGCAGCTGAACACTGTCAGCACTGCCAGCAATGCATATTAATTATGCTCTCTCTGATTCATCTCAAGTTTCAGACTCAGAGAACATTAATTTAGTCCATCTTAGAATAAAAAAACTTCATTTCCAGCTGTGACCATATGTTTAGACCTCCCTTTTTGCTTAAAGAAAATACAGACTTCAAACAATAATTTGAGTAATCCAAGATACTTTGTGGACTGCAGGAAATGACGTTCTAGTTCTATTCTAAGGCTGACAGTTATTTTAGTCCAGTAGGTACAGTATCAAATTAATAAACATATACAGCCTCACCCAGTAAGTGACCTCCCACAGTAATAACACACACAGAGAAAGGACAGTTCAGGCCAGTAATTATCTCTGGGTGTGTGCTGAGGATGGACACTTACATTCCACGCTGCATTAAATGTGAGATCTATATTTAAAAACAGAACATGTGGCAACTGTACAGTGTATTTTATTTTTCATTGTATTAAATTTTAAAATCAGGAATACGTACAGTGCATTTAGAGCATTTTCTACCTAAACTTAAGTTACATTTCTCTCTAAACGTTCCTAACTGCAGTTGTGATGTCTGTCAAAGTAAAACAGGCATTTCAAAAAGTTTCTCCTCAGCCAGTTTCTGTTCCCTCGGTCAGCCTGCCACACCCTTCCATGCCTGCTCCCTGTTTCACCTGTCACAGCTGCAGCCACTTCCCACATTTGTCTGGTCCTTTTTTGTTCCTCAGCTTTACTTCGCTCACAACTCGCGCACTGTTGGGTTTGTGATGATCCTGAGTTTGTACGTTTTGTTGCCTCAACAGCTTTTTGTGTTAAATGATGATAAACATATCTTTGCAAAGACGCCACAATAGGACAAACAGAAAAATAGGGCGAGTGTCCATTACTTCTTTTTTTTTTGTGCCTGAACTGTATTAAAACTACTGTACATAACTCTCAGGATCTGTTTTTTAATTTTAATATTTTTTGTTGGTTTGTTTATAGTTTTTTGTGCTTTATTAATTGTGGTTCTTGTGTTTATTTTCTGTTATTTTATTGTCAGATCCTGTGTTTTTTGTAACATTTCCCACTCATCCTCAGTCAGTTCCTCAGTAGTCAGGCTGCCACTCTTACCTGTTTCTAGTCTGTAATCAGTGCAAGTGTCTCCCAATTCTTCATCAGCGTAGTGCTTTATGGACACTCTCTTTCTATTTCTTCATGCCACAGCTCCTACATGCTCCCTGTGTTGATTCTCCTTGTGGCCCTCAAGCTCATTTTAGTTATGATCCCACGTCAGCCTTTTTGTTTTGTTAAATAAACTAAGGTGTTTCTTCAAGCTCTTTGTGTCTTTCTGCATTCTGGGTCCAAATCTTGTACTGACTAATAATCACTGTGATTTTTTTTAAGTCCGTAACCTTTATACTTACTAATTAGAAGGAGATCCGAAAAGTGGATGTGTCCAAATATTTGAGTGTTGTTTTAGATTCCCATCTGGAATGCAAGACTCACAATAGAAAAATGTGTACAACCAATCCTAGCTGCTTTTGTCTTCAATTTTGTCTGATCATAAATATTAGTAAAAGCTGCCCAGGGGTCGGATTTATAAAACTGGCGAAAGCACAATTTGAGCCCAGAAACGTGCGTACGCCACTTTTTACGCCAAGGTTGTGATTTATAAAATTCAAACTTGACGTGAAAATGTGCGGTGCCTCACGCCAGCTCTGACCCATGCATACGCTCATTTTGGAGACGTGAAACTGCGACACAGATGGTGAAGTGAGGAATTAGAGTCACACTGTGTCATGATCACTGTCAGATATTTAATTTACCTTCATCAGACTTAGATTTTTATTCAACTTTATCATCAGCTTTCTTAACAGTAATATTTATGCTTCTGCTGCTGAGCCATGAGGACCTTTGAAATAAAAAAAAAAACTTAAATCTTAAATAAAAGTTCCTGTGCGCAACTCCATTCATCTGCTTCCTCCTCACGACCCTGACCCACAGACCCCTCCCTGATCCACAGACCCCTCCCTGACCCACAGACCCCTCCCCGACTAGAACAGCAGGACAGCAAAAGTCACGATTTGGATACACGCGCAGGGCGCATCCACCTCGCCAGTGTGGATGTTATAAAACTTCACGTTTAAAGACCGTGTTTGTCACACGCGCGGCGTGTGTGTGTGTGTGTGTGTGTCGGGGGTGTCTGCCGCGGATAACAGAGCAGGCAGGAGTGGGAGAGGACGAGGAGAAGAGCAGTGAAATTATTTCAAATTTTATCTGACATTTAATTTGATTTTTATTGTTTTTATCGTCCTGCAGGCTCTGAGGGAAAATTATTTGAAACTGAGTTTTTAAATTAAAATCGTTAGATTACTCTAAAGAAAAATGAGGGAAAATCTGTGTCAGTTACAGACATTCTGTTCACGTGAGCAGCTGTCAGTCACCACCTGTCAACCTTCAGACGCACGACGGAGCACGTCTGAACCAATCACTTTTGTTGGCABTGATCAGCTGACTGATTTAAATACATCTTAACATTCATGAGGTACTTTGCATTGACTGTTTATGGTTGATTGTGGGCGTGTAGAGGGTAGAACCTGAGGCGGGACCTCGTGCGCAAACTCTTGACGTGCGGCTGTGATTTATAAAGGAAAGGTGCGCAGAAACGTGCATACGCACTGTTTTATAAATCTGAATTTTTTGGCGTACGCCATTTCCGCCTTTTGGCCGTACATTCACTTTTAGTATGGTTTCCACGCAATCCTTTATAAATGAGACCCCAGTTATTTTTACATGCTATGCTTGTGGCACCCTCATGTAGTTGTATAAAAAATTGTTTCTGGTTTTGTTTATTTTAGATTTGTAGCATTTATGTATTCATAGTTTTTCATATTTTTTATTTTAACCTAGACTTCTGATACGATTCTAACAAAAGACAGACAGAAGAACAAAAAAAACGTACTTTACTGCCACAGCTCTATAAAAACACTAACTACAAACAAGTGAGAAATGCTGAAAATTTAAAGTTGACTTGGAAATTTCTCTTTAAACTTATCCTATTAATTATACAAGTCAGTTGCTTCCTTATTGCTTCCGGATGTTTAAACCACATTATTAAAAAAGGCTTCTAAAGTAAACCTCCTTCAGCACACAAACAAGCTCGCTGCCACTGCCAGCAACAGTCAGATGCACAAATAAAACACACCGCGCCCAGATGAGCAGCGGAAAACATCAGTCAGCTAATTAACAAGGTTCTGGGTGCTGCAGGCTTCAAGACACGAGACTTAACAACTCAACTCTAAATCCAATAACTTACAGGATGCTCCAAATCATTTCAAGAAGCAAACATCATATATATATTTTTTCCATTTAAGCAGGCAAACCCCCACAAGATCGCAGATGTCTTTTTCAAGGGCAGCCTAGGCCTGAAGGCAGTCTAAACAAGCATGTTTTTTTGGACTTATCTTGTTTATGTACATCACATTACCTCCCATTCTTTATCCAAACCCTACAAACAGACTGGTGGGATGTGTTAAAGGTGTAACAGTGCTTTTTCGGACTGAAGGTCTGAAAAATTGGTGCCTCTTTAAAAAATATTAAATCAGAGACTCTGTTTTATTTTTTTAACCAAAACTAACCTTGTCACAAACTAAAAACGAGTGTTGTAATGTTTATTAGGACTTTATAGACCTGTTGCGATAAGCAGTAAATCTTTTATTCGCACAATAAATGAAAATGAGGTTTATAATTTTAATTTGCCTGCTTGTTTGTTTTCTTCTGGTCTCCCTCTTTTTTTACTACTTAGCGTAGGCAGGAGTGAAGTTCCACATCAGATATTTGCCAGGCTCATGGTCTCGTAACCTCTATAGCATGAGAGCCGCACGTGAAAATGCATTTAGCTAGAGGAGAACTTTTGGTTTTCCTGATGGCTTCTTTTAGCTGGCGAAGCCTCGGGACAATGTGCCGAGCCTTGGGTTCACAAAAAGGTTTTTTTTGTGTGTGTATTTTTAATGCTCCGTAAATTTTCCATGTAAAAAAATGAATCAACACAATCTGCTGGCTTCTTTAGATTTATTGTTTTTTTAATTATTATTTTTGTTTGTTGTTCTTTGTGTGTACAGTGCCCTGAGACAATGTTTGTTGTGCTATATAAATGAACAGAATTAAACTGAATTAAATTATATTTCATAAACTTGCGTAAACTTTGTAAGCATGCTTATGAAGACAGATGCGGAATGTGGAATATCGCAAATCTACTCAATACTGCAATCACAAATTTTTTTATTGGATGTTCACTGATATAACTTTTAAATTACATTTGGAGAGTGGGGTGTTTATGTATTTTTATTATTAATTGCAAAATGTTTTATATAATTTTTATTTTTCCGTTTTTTTTATTTCTTATTTCTATTACTGTTGGATGATGTTTTGTTTTTACTGTCTGGAGGGACTACAGATGTGAATTAGCCTTAGGCTAGATCTGGTGCAATGCATCAAATGTTTTTTTATGTTTACATTTTAATTGCACACTGTCCTGACTAAATAAATAAATTCATTAATTAATTCACGAAGACACGTAAAGAAGAAAATTGTGTCAGTTTGGATAAAGGAGGTGAGTGATGTTACAACTTCAGCAGCTGTTTTTGTGCAGTGTTTTCACAACTTTACGTAAGTTTCATAAACTTCTGTAAATTTCGAAAACGGAGTGAGGGTGACCACAACTACTTTATGAAGCCAGAGGAAGACACATACGGAATAAAACGCACCGGCTTGTTGTGAGGAGGTGGGTTTCAATTTTACGGTCTCTGGTCCAGGCGAAATTGTAACTTTTTTTTAACGTATATGTAAATTTCATAAACTTTTGTAGGCTTCATTAGCGTGCGTGGGGGTGGGGTGTGATAATCAGTTTAAAATTGTCTTCAAACAATATTATCGTTTATCACTTTGTATAACCTGAGTGCTCAGTGGGAAATCCTTTAGCACCTGAAGACAGCAAGTAGCTAAATTACACATTTTTAATGTTAAGTGTGATGGAAACCTATCTTTGTACCACACTCAGGCTATCTTATTAAACACACACGGGTCTGGTTTGTAAACCCCTGTGGGGACCGTGCATTGACTTCCATTCATTTTTTGGAAATTTTATAGCCTAACCCTGCCAATTTACCCTAATACTAACCTCACAGGTTACCTGACCCTAAAAATAACCTAAACTCAATTCACACATTGGTCCTAAACCTAACCTCCAACCCGTAATTTGGATTTGGACGATGCACGTTCGGTCCCCACGAGGCTGCTTTTTCCGGACAATTGTCCTCACGATGTAGGAAAAACAAGGCCACACAGACACGCAGAAGTATCCACTGCTTGGGTTTCAATGACCAGTCACAAAAATACCTCACATCCCACAAAAGGGCAGTGTCCTCTTTCCTCATCTGTTTGCTCAGAGGCAATGCCTTTGGTGGTTTCAGGTGAGTATTAACCAGATTTTACGATGTGTGTTTTATTGGGACTGCAGTGTGTAGTAAAATAGCTACACCCTGTGTGATAACAAAACCGATCAAAACACAGACGAAGTTGTCATGGCAGTTTGTACAGAGAGAAATGTCACAGCAACCGGATGAAAAGGTTTGTTGGCTCCGGTGCCAGCAGACTCTCTGGTCAGTCCACTTTGTAATTTGGCCAAAAAGCTCTTAAATGTCTGGAATCCCTGTGTTTAAGAGTTTTAGGTTAAACAGACCGTTGCTTAAAAAGGTCAAAGGAGGAACACAGCAAACCCTGATACACATCATCAGGTACTAATGCCACTGATGAGCACCTGACTCAGCCAACTATTACCTCACATCTACAGTACAGAGATGACGACATCATCCTAAAAGGTCCTTATAAGTCAGTATTAAATGACAGGTAACATCTCATTCTATTGCTATATATAGGAGAGATGAAGTCAACGACACTCTGACTTATTCAGAGCTACCATCATAGAGAAACACATAATGATCCTAAGGTATGATCACATCTGAAAAATGAGCATCAGACTCAAAACTCTTAGACAACCTCAACAATCTTTAGTTTATCCAACTAAAGAAGTTTAGTTTCTAAAACTAAATAAAAACCAGTCATTCCTCGAAGGAATGCTTACCGCCTGCTGCTTATGCAAGAGTTATAAACTAAAATCGTCTCATGATAAGAAATTAATGAATTAAACTAGCCGTTTTGATCAAACATTGTAAATTAAATTTTGTGCAGTCTCATGATATTTTCAACATCCAGCGAGATGTGTGTGTTTCGAGTACGTTTCTTTTTAATGATTCTTAGCATAATAAATTTTACCTTATCTGCAGAATTACCTAAATTATTGCAAGTTTTGTGTGGGCTAAAGCTTAGATTCAGCTATAGGAGCATGAAGCTAATGTTTACTCACAATGCTAATGCTCTCTTACTCTGGCACTCAAGAGGTAGAGGAGCCAAATGGCTGGCTCACTGCTGCCAACTAGCGGTCAGAGGCTAAACTACAACATAAAAATGAATGGCTGGCAGGAAAGTTGACATTTTAAACCTTAAAAAAATCGATACAAGGCTTTAGGATATCGATACAGTATCGGGAAATGAAATATCGCGATATTTCAGCGTATCGATATTTTCTTACACCCCTATTGTAGAGACGCACCTGTGATTATTTTCTGGGTGTTTTGTTTAAAATGTTTCAGTGGTTCATGAGAGTTTTTGCTACCAGACAGAGAAACAAATGCACACGCACAGGCAAAAAACATATGCCCTTTCACCTTTGGCTGGACAACTTTGA
Source organism: Austrofundulus limnaeus (assembly GCF_001266775.1). Classification (NCBI taxonomy): domain Eukaryota; kingdom Metazoa; phylum Chordata; class Actinopteri; order Cyprinodontiformes; family Rivulidae; genus Austrofundulus; species Austrofundulus limnaeus. The sequence goes on from NW_013952420.1 coordinate 2,935,671, forward strand.
CTTCTAATTTGCTATGCTGCTAAACTGATATTCAGGTTTCCTCTTTGGTTTATATTCAACAAATCAAGTTCACAGATAGAGCACAGAAACTAAAAGAGTGTAGGGAGAAAGGTCCAAAAACACAAGTGAATTCTTTAAATTAACCCTAACAATAGGCTACCAGAAAGGACAAATAAAGTGAAAAACCAAATCCAAACATTTTTTTCCTCATGTGTCCTTAAACTCAACATTTGTAAGCTTAATCTACAAACAGCTGCCAACAACAACATGTTTGTTTACCTACAGAAACAACTGAAGTGTCTGTAAATCAGTCAACAATGAGGTCTATGGAAAAGCTTAGATGAAGTAACCTGACAGATTTGACAAAGTGATGCATATTTACACTCAGATTTGTTGAGTATATAGTAAGCAAAATGCTTTGTTTATGCTGAGGGCAGACACGCATTTCATATGGATGATGATGATGTCATACATCTAACCTACCGGAGTGAACTCCCTAAACTGCACCATTTTATTGTTCAGATAATCTTTATTTTATTCTATAGTTTGTAATAAGTACCTTTAAAAGTAAAGATTTGGTGGCATATTGTAGGGATGTTGACATTTCGTCAGCAGCTGCTGCCATTTTCTTCCCAAACTGCTGTGATCAGATTTTGCACGGCTGCTCTGTGCGTTTGCTTGTAATTTCCTCCTGCTTCGTTATTTCTACGAATTTCAACAAATCGGGCTGCCATCAGGTAGTCAGCTACAGCCTCATCTTCGAGTTTTTAATTTTTGTTGATGCGTTTTGAAGAGACAATTTTTTGAAAAGAGGATCAAAGTAAATCACCCGACTTTTTCTAGTGACCCCTTAAAGAGATAAGCTGCCATGAAGAACATTATTTTATCTGCCCTTCTTCCAAATTTGAAAATGATTTGAAACGTCAAAGTATGTTTTTTTTTAAATCCAGAACAGCGCTTGTTGCAAAGTGTTTTGATGCTCGTCTTCGTCACTTGACACATTTAACACGCTGTCATTGGTTGAGGAGCTTTGTTTACAAAACAGATGTCCACATGGTTTTTAAATTGTTTTAATTTCCTTATTTTCTAAGACACATTAAGTTGATTTGATGCTACAGTTTGCCTTGTAATGTTATTTTATGCCTTTTCTGCTTCTTTTGAATTGGCTATTATTAAGTTTTATTAGGTTTTTTTTTAGGATACAAGATGCTTCCTACAAAACCAGAATGGGAATCTTTTCCTAAAATTTCATGGCGATATCTTGAACATTGAGGAAGTTATGAGCAAAATTAGAAAACAGCAAGGTGAAATGGTCACACAGGCCCCATTGGTGAACTGCAGCAAGAAAACATGAGCTGATTTCACCTAAACAAACATCAATTACTTCCCTCATACTTCCGATCATCACATGATTTTGGTGTTATTTTGTTTGGTTTGAAATGTTCTTTTAAGAATCCGCTGTCAGATTTAATATTGGTGTAGGATAAAAAAATGTATCCACATCCCTACATATTGAAGATAAGCAGGACAAACTATAAGCTAATTTTAAGACCCAAAGTTAAATGACGTCACTTGTTTATTATGTGCCATGTTCACCTTGAAACTGTTATTTACAGACTTACCCTGAAGGCGGTTTGGAGGACTCCGTCATTATCAGGGTCTCTCTCCTCCTCGGGGTTCCCCAAATCCAACGTTGCTTAATGGATATCCATTACTGCATCACCTGTACCTGGATATCACATTAAATTAGTCTTCAGGACGTCGTTCTCTCTCACATGATGGACTCCCACAGTCTGAACGCGCTGCCGCACAGAAAACCACCAAAGGTAATTCTCAAAGGTAAAAGTTCACGGTGACCAACCAGCAATCAAAAATCCGTCACTGTTAACTACGACACAGGATAAGATATACGCTCGTATTTATTTTAAATTTACATGAGTTCACGTCGCTTCAGTCAAAAATAAAAACGGGCTTACTCAGTCTCTCCGTGGGTCCAGTTAGTTGTCAAATCCACTTGTTGTAATCCCAGTTGTCCCTCTGACTGAACTCAAACGCGTCAAGTTGTCTTCAGTAAATAAAACCCACGAAAATCATTTCCGGGAAAACGTTTCAAAATAAATGTTAACCTACGCTGACTTTGAAATCTTAAAAACCAAGGTTAAGTTATCGCGTATTGTTAACGAGTCAATTTTCCAGTACTTGTAATGTTAGTTTGGAAGAAATGCAAGTAAACTAAAGTAAAACTTAAGTTGTTGGATTTCTTCTTTTTAATGCTGTCGAACAAACATTAGGTACGCCATGTTCATAGAAATAGAAACCTTGAAACTTAAATTTTGTAATTTTTTTGTGTCAGTTTTTGCTTATAAAAAATGAAAATGGCCATCAGCATTTTAATCTGAATGACTAAGCTTATAATAACTCATAAAACGTGGCCTATGTTTAAAAATGTGGAATTTTGGACTTATTACCATATCTTTCCAAGAACATGAACAAGACTTCACCCACCACCTTGTCATGTCATACATTGTTTAATCTAAGATCATTTTATATTGAGAAATATTATACAAAGTTGATAGAGAGGAACGTTGGTTTGAGAGAGGAGTAAAAGAAGCCATTTTTGTGAAGAAAGACCGTCCATCTTTAAACAGAGGTGGAGGCCTCTGTTTTCAGTTGTCCCCCTCCTACAGCGYGGCTATTGCCAGTATCACTCCACCCCMTGTTAACAATAAGTGTTAATTAGGTGTCAACGATAGCCATGTGATGTGAGTATCAGTCACATGGAGGCAGAGCTTAAAAGCCTGAATTTTGCCTGAAACTCTCAGACTGAAGAAGTCTCTTGGAGGAGAGACGAAACGTTTCATTARAGAAGAACCCGTCCAGAAGACCTATACAATTTTTTTTCTTTTTGATTTTTTGTCTGGATTACTGAGATGCATCAGGACAAAGTTGTAGCTGTTTTGGTCAAACTTTAAAAATAACCATGCACAGTTTCACAGTCATGCTTTAAAGTAATTGTAGCTAGATGACTCTAAGCTATCACACCAAATTTTAGGTAAACCTGACTGAATTGCAGCTTATTAAAGTTAGTCTTGGCTGCCTTCTTGAATCAAATTGATTCCAAAGGCTAACCAACTGTAGATGTACATTTGATTATAACTATCTCAAAGTTTCATTAAAATGCATCCAGTGGTTCATGAGATATTTTGCTAACAGAGATGCAGTAGTTGTATTTAACAACATGATCAATCTTTGATAAGTAGTTTTTTTTCTTCTTCAAGTCCACTAAAAATGGTTCTTATTTGAATAGTCACAGAAGCCTTAGGTTCACAAAAGCTATGCCTGATCAAGTTGTTTCATGGCTTCTTCAGTGGAAATGGGCTTTTATTTTGAAGGCAGCGTCTGACGGTTTCCTGTCTCTGTGCCTAAATTAAATGACTTGAAACTGTTCCCTGATCCCGCCTTCGTCAGCACATCTCATGCCAATCATCGTGAGCGCCAGCTGGAGAGCGGCGGTGCAGAAACAGCTGAATTAAATAAACGTGTTCTTCTTTTTGGTCACCTCAACACAGCCTTTATGAGTCTCGTGGACCTATAACACTAACACAAATATTTATAGAACAATCTAAAACTTTAAAACTCCCGCCTTGCTTTTTGTTTGTTTTTCCACATGTCAACAAAAATAGCCTGGAGTGATTGTAATGCACCGTTTCGCCACAAGATGGCGCCCTTTCAAAATAGTTTTGTTTGGAAAGTTGTTAAAGTAGTCACGTCCTCGCTCTGTTAGATGGTATTTTTAAACGTCATTATTTCGCACCCCCTTCGCACTATTGAGTTAAGATATATTGTTCGCTAGGAGGAAGTTTGTTACTCTTAAAGGACACCAGAGATGTAAGGGTGGTTTGTAAACATTTTTTTCTTTCCAAGAGAGGTCAGAGGAACGGTTACAGGGAAAATACTGCAAAATCCTTTACAGTAAGTAACTCCTGTCTTAAAATGTTATATTTTGAACATTTTAACAATTTAGTGGGCGTTTGGACTTCCTCTTATTTTAGCCTGATCTCTATTTCTTAAAGGGAAGAAAAGAAGTCAATGTCAGAGCCAACACAACTAAACTAGAATTAAAGTTCCAGGTTAGATTTTTATTTGTAGGCAAGGCGCCAGAAGAAGTGGGGAAACACTGTAGTTGTAGGTTTGTTTGTTTTTGCAGGGCAGTGGTTCCCAAGGTTAGAGTCCGGACTCCTTTGTGGGGTCACAAAACATCAGATGAGGGTCCCCAGATGATTTCCAGACATCAACTGAAATGCTAAAAATAAATAAATAAATAATATAAAAAAAAGCTAATGGAATATTTTTGTGATCATTGCAATTTTTTGAAAATAATAATCACAAATGCATAAAATTAGTTATTAGGTTTGTTTATTGTTATTATACACATGTTTGACAGAGTTATTAGCAAAGTTTGCATACGTAAACAAATAATATCTGGGGTCAGTGTCTGCAACTGTTATTTTGTGGGCTGGAAAAGTTTGAAAACTGGTTCATAGATGCTACAGAGAAAGAGGGACAAAACTTGTGCTTCAGAAAGAACCTTTAATAGCAACAGGATGTTTTTGTTTATGTCTTAACACACACACCCACACACACACACACACACACACACACGTCACCATTTTTCTCAGTAAATATATTACTGAAGTGTTAATGACATGAAATTTTCACCAGATGTC
>NW_013952420.1:2941646-2943639 GCF_001266775.1 Austrofundulus limnaeus
GACATATACTTCTCCCTACAATATCCTTAAAACTTAAAGAATCTAAAGATTTAAATAAACAAAATAATAATTATTAAAACAGAATCAGAGCTAAACACCTGGAAACGGCTGTTCAAGACTAAAATAGGTCTGTGAGGTTGTTGTTTGGTTTTTAGGTTCCTGAGGTTACAGTTTGGTTTGCCAGAACTGAATACTTCACAAAGTGAAGGAAAAAAAATCAAAAAGCTGCAAACGCTGCATTTTGGAACCATGATGAGTCATCTGTGTGGTTTGTTAAAAGCACGAGTTCATAGACAGCATATTTTTGACATTCTGAGAAAGCTGCGAAACTAAATGGTCAAACGAGCATGCAAGCTCTGACACAAACTGTTAAACTGTGAACATAATAACAATAAAAGACATACGTATACGTAAATATATTTATACATTTTGCAAAAAGGAAGGCCTGAAACAATCTCCAACCATCTTTGAATTAGCAGCTGAAGGTGTTCGTGTTGTTGTGCAGCTGTTCAAAAAACGATCTGTTCAACTGTCGCCCACGTCGGCATTAGTTAGAGGTGAACAAAAAGTAGACCAAAATGAAGACAAGTACAAAAAGACGTGACATTTATGAAAGCAGAAACAAAAATAAGACATAGAAAGATAACGATCAGCCAACTAAAAAATAATAATTTTGCACAAAGGTGCGAAACAATGATCCTAATGAAGACAGCTTTCTTTAAGCAACTGTTTTTAACATTTAAACAAGTGAAAAAGAACAAATTGGTACTTATTAAAGGTGCGATGCTAATAAATGCATCGTTTGAGTTGCACTCAAGCTCTTTGTTTCATGGTTGAAAACATCTGATCTGAAGCGTTGCAACCATGTTTTCATTGTTACGGCAAAGCGCGACACATTCGTGACCATCTCGTGCTAGCTTTCATTTGTTCTCTCTCTCATTGATCTGTGCTGCCATGTGTACTACAAGGTACTGTAAACTGAGATAGAGATCTCTCCCTGGGACGCTTGTACAGGAAACAACACTTGTACTTCTCTTTCTGAGTGTTACTTTTTTTTCATTATAGGACTGCAGTGTGTAAGACAGTCTCACCTCAGTTCTGTCTGACAGCAGCTCGGTCTCAAAGCTCTGCACTCTGGCTGAGGGGGACACCAATGGAAAACAACACCACCATGTCAGGTGAGTGCTTCCACTTAACTAATAATCAGGTTTTGGCCTTTTTTTTTACGGGTCAGCACTGATCAGACTTCTAATAAACTGAATTTCGCTGTAAGGTGTAATGGTTGTTGCAGGCTGATGATTTAACTCCTGTATTTTAAAAAACAACAACCTCTATTCGTCTGCGAGTGTATTCAAAGCGAGACATCAAATTGGATCTTTATCTTTTGTTCTGAAATCACTTCCCTCGAGCTGAAATGAACTATAATTTTAGCATTTTTCTATTTTTATTTTTTTGAAGGTTTAGTTGTTAGGAGGAAAGAAAATCATGTGGCGTGTAACCACGTTGTTGCTGTCGAGATGAATATCGTTTATGTCGACTTAAAGGAATTCAGAATCACCACACACAGATAATCTAATGTTTAATGTGTGTGCGCACGTGTCTTGATATTGTTGTGAGGACTCAATTTGCCATTAGACCACCTTTGTGTGGATATTTTGCTTGTGAATACAAGTTTAAAAACTAAATTTTGAGGTTAGGTTTAGGGGACTGGTATTCCCTACGTTGTGTGGCAGCGTTTTTTTTTTTTTTTTGGCAAACACATCTACTTGTGGGAACCTGAGTCCAGTCTCCATAAGAAGAAACGCTGTTGGTGGGTCAGGGGTTAAGTGTATGACTAAGGTGTGAATGGAGTTTAGGTTAGTTTTAGGGTCAGGTGAGGTTAGGGTTAGGGTTTGTGGTCAGGGTCAGGCTGTAGAAAATAATGGAAGTTGATGCCAGGTCCCCATAAAGATAGCTGTACCAGATTGAAGTTAGGCTTAGGTATGTGCGGGAG
>NW_013952420.1:2946599-2953039 GCF_001266775.1 Austrofundulus limnaeus
AAATAAACATTTGAAATATATGAGTTTGTATGTAATGTATGAATATAATATACAAGTTTCACTTTTTAAATGGAATTACTGAAATAAATCTACTTTTTCATGATATTCTAATTTTATGACCAGCACCTGTATAGTAACCTAGTCTGAAATGTTTTATATAGCACCTTTAGATAAGTGAACAGATTTGTCTCATTATTTGATAAAAAAAAAAAACTGGACAGTTTTGTGATTCTCATCCTAAATTATTGCATAATAAATATTTATTAAAGATTTATAAAGTGTTTACAGATGAATTAGTAACCTATCTATAAACTCTTTATAAGCCATCTATAAGGGGAGCCTTATTGTAAAGTGGTACCATATTATTTTTTATAAAAAAAATAAGTAATCACAAAAAAGTGTGATAATTGTTTTACAGTCCTTTGTATTCTGTTGTGTAGGAACTGTATTTCCATTACATAAAGTGGTAAATGTTGACATTTAAAATGAATTATCTTTGTCTTCAGAAATTGATGAAATGATCTTTTTAACCACGCCAGTTGACTACTCTTCATACTATGACGAGCCGATGAATAACTCCAACGTTTGCGAGGGATTTGACATCAGGTTCTTTAGCAAGGGGTTTCTGGTGACTCTCTACACTCTGGTCGTCATCCTTGGCACCATTGGTCAGTAAACATAAAACAAAAACAAAAGTTCTTTAGTCACTCTGTGTGAGAACTAATGTGTTTTCTATCCTTGTGAAGGAAATGGCCTAGTCGTGTGCGTCCTGGTGAAACACCGGAACCAGACCAACTTGACAGACTTGTGCCTCCTCAACCTGGCCCTCTCCGACCTGCTCTTCATCTTCACGCTGCCGTTCTACATCCACTACACCGTGGTCAGCGAGTGGACCTTCGGGGACTTCATGTGCCGCTTCCTGTCCTGCTCCCACCAGTCCGGCTTCTTCAGCAGCATCTTCTTCATGGTGGCCATGACAATGGACCGCTACGTGGTCATCATGCACGCTCACAAGGTGGCCCGGTATCGCACCATGATGGCAGGCGCCGTCATGATCGCAGTGGTCTGGATGCTGAGCATCTGCGTCTCCCTGCCGTCGTTCATCTTCGCCAACGTGACGGACGAGGATAACGGGGCGAAGGGATGCTACTACTCCCCTGAAAGCGAGGGCTGGGTGCATTACGACCTGTTTGCTGTAAATGTGCTGGGCCTGGTGCTTCCCCTGGTGGTGATGGTGATTTGCTACTCCAGGATCATCCCCACGCTGGTGAACATGAGGACTGCGAAAAGGCACCGTGTCGTGCGGCTGATAGTCTCCATAGTGGTCATCTTCTTCTTGTTCTGGATGCCATACAACATCTCCCGTTTCTTGAAGTTCCTGTACTCCAGCGACATCATCGAGGGCAGCTGCACGTGGGAGGAAAACATCAAGATGTCGATAACGATATCCGAGGCCTTCGCCTACACACACTGCTGCCTGAACCCCATCATTTATGCCTTCGTGGGTCAGAAGTTCATGAGGCGAGCCCTGCATCTGCTGAAGAAGTGGGCCCCGGACTCGTCTGTTAGCTCCTCCTACCGGTCCTCCAGGAAGAGCTCTGTCGGGTCCAGGTCCTCCGATGTCACCTCCACCGTCATCATGTAGGAGGAGGCAGAGACTGGTGAATCAGTCGATGGTTTTACCACTTTCAGTTTTCTTCTAGAGACACTTGATCTTCAGTACGTCATCTCTGAACCCTCTCTGCACGTCTCATTTTTGGTTTTACCCCCAGTTCTTCCATTTCCTGCAGAGTGACCACAGTCTTCTCTATGTTCACTGTTTGATTGCAACTTCGAATTCTGCTTTTGTTCCCCCGTTACACATTATTTGGCGATTCTTCAAGTAAATCTCCAAATAATGGGGCAAAATAGATTTGCAACATGAAATGTTTCCAAAGTTGGTAATAACTCCGTTTTTTGATGTGATGTGCACCAAAGCTTTTATGAATGTATCACTTGCTGCATATACTGTATATAAATTCACTGAAGTATTTTTTTTACGCCTTAATGAATTTTACAAATGCGTATTTACGCCCCCAAAAAATCAGCTATGAGCTTTCTTACATTGATCAGCTTGTTTAGAGCTCACAATGCTGTATTACCTTGTAATTTTTTTAATAAAAAGAATTTGACAAATGATAATATTTAGGCAACCTCTCATGACTCTGCTTTCTGTACAGAAGAATTTCTTTGGTGTTTGATCGTATCTTGCTTTTACTTTGAGAGAAAATTGTCATTTCTGTCACGATAAGAAATTCTTTGCCTTCTTTTTTTGCGAAGATGAGTTGAAAGTTGGCCTTGTTTCTGATGTACCAATAATTGATAAGTTTGCCTCCTGGCATTGCTTCAGTTCTTTTTTTTTTACATGTAGTGAAAGGGCCATTTTGACACAGAAATATAGCAAAAATAAAAATAATAATATTAATACTTTGAAGAGTTTTGGCAAAATTGTTACAAATGAAATAATTTGGTGAAAAAGGAAGCACCAACACGATGCAGAGGAATGTTTCATTTCATTATTAAGGATAATTAACTGGACTGATAAGAATAAATAAAAAAAATCATCTTGCCTTAAAAAATCAATAATAAATCATGTAAATGTCTGAGGTAAACCTGGCAACACTTTGTTCTTTTTATCAGCTTTTATATAAACTTTGTGGTGATGTGGAAGGTGCAGCTCGCATGCAACAAAATCTTGGACTTCTTTGTAGAAAACTGAGATAAAAGAAAATGAAACATCTTAAACTTTTGCCCTTTTATGACGTTTGTCGTTTCCAATCGTACGCCAGAAAGCAAATAAAATGCTTGTCATGTTAGCAAAATATCTCATGAACCACCGAGCAAACACAAAAAGGAATAGAACTCTGTCATTTTCATAGATACTCAGCTAAAATTTGGTGTAGTAGTAGCCAAAAGTAATTCATGCATTAAGTCATTTACAAGGATTGACCAAAACAAATTAATTAATCCATCCCATTCCATTCCATTCCATAAGAAGGAGTTTGCGCGTCTGCAGGTAGTACAAAACTCTGCTGCACGCCTGCTCACTTGCACCCACAGGAGGGAACATATTACACCCATCCTCAAAAGCTTGCACTGGCTGCCTGTATCTTACAGGATGCACTACAAAATCCTGGTACTGACTTTTAGAGCCCTTCATGGACAAGCGCCAGACTATATTAAGAACCTCATCCAGCCTTATGTTTCGACTAGGAGCCTCAGGTCGTCGAATCTGAACTTGTTGATGGTTCCTCGGACCCATTTTAAGACTCGAGGAGACAGATCTTTTAAAGCTGTGGCGCCTCACCTCTGGAATGAGCTACCTTGCACCATTYGATCTCTGGATTGTATAGACACTTTTAGGAAACAACTTAAGACCCACTTTTTTAAACTTGCTTTTTAGCATAATACTGTGTTTTATTGTTTTGTATGTTGCTTTTAATTTATTTATTTCTTTTACACTTGTGCAGCACTTTGTGACCCTGGTCTGTGAAAAGCGCTATAGAAATAAAGTTTACTTACTTACTTACTTACTTACTTACATTCTTATCATAAGATGGTTTTAAATTAAAGCCTAGCAAGAAAAGCAGTGGGTTGTGCAGTCCAGTTTGAATTTTTCAATTAAATTACTCAGGAGGCTGCAGTTATTAAAGGCCAACAGCTCAGGGGCTGAACATCCAGCAATTAAATTAATTGCTTGAATAAAATAAAGTGTTTTTTTTCTTACTTAAAATAAATTTGAAATCAATAAGATTAAATAAAGAATCTATCTTTTGTATGATTTAAAGGTTATTTTTATAATAAATAGTCATTGGCAGGCAGCTTGCCACTCTAAAACATTTGCCTTTCAAGCCTAAGCATTTTTTTAATAAACTCATCAGCTGGCCTGATTGCAGTATCCTGTGGGCCTCAAGTGGCCTGCGGGCCATTAGTTGAATAGGCCTGATGTAAACCTTTTCTTTGTCAGTACAGCAACATACTTTTTCTCCCTCGCAGAAAACATCTGAAACTTTCTGTTAAAAAATTTTCATACAGTCAGTGCCTTGTTTTATTGAAACACCCTTGAATAATTAAAAAAAAACACAAGAAAAAATAATTTTATAAGCAGACACCCTCTTCCCCGCTCTCCTGTTTCCTTTTGGGTAGCAGGTGAATTCATAAAACATTTCTCAGAAAACCGCATTGACACCTCTCTGCAGGATGAACATGATGCGGAGGAAACAAGAAAACCTTACCAGAAATGAGCAATGCTGCAACATTTGACACACATACACAATCACACACAAAAAAAAGGTGCAGGGCATGCTGGCAGGATGACAATGTGAGGAGCGAAACACGCCAACACACATTTTTGAGGAGCCCTGACTGGTAAAGAATGGAGTAAGTCTTCAAATTTTAACTTCTAATTGATCAAGCTGCCATTTAACTTCTTGTTTACCTCCTGCACATTGTGTGTAGTTTGTGTGCACGTGTGGCTCTGCCTCATGTTTGTGTGCGACGTCAGCCGCAGGAAGTGAGGGTCGGCATGGGTGTCAAAGCAGGTGGTTGTGTGTATGATGATAGTGAAAGAAGAGTTTGCGATGTGGTTATGTAAAGAAAAAAAAAGATCACATAAATTTATTGTCTTCAAAACTAGGAAGGTTTGATGTTCTCCGGTTGGAGCCGTGGCAGAAGTTAGATTATAACTTTTGAGAATTTCTTTCAGATTTGAGGGGGATTTTGTTCATTTCAGAGACAAGAGTGTGAACGTGTGGCCCTTATAGACGTGACTCACTTGATGAAATCTCACCTAAAAAGTTCAGTGTGTAAAGGGCAAAAAAGTCCAAGAAAACATTTCTAAGTTCCCAAACCAGTTTCATCCTTTGAATCATTTTAAATCTGTTTAAAATGCTCAGTTTGGACAGGACAGCACTCAGTGTCTACAGGCTGAAGAAGACAGCAAAACAGGAAGGCTTATGATATATTATGGCATGATTGTTTTTAACTTTTTTTTTCTTGTACAAAAAATTCAAAGATTTATTATTTTATGCTGGTGTTTTTGTTTTATTATTTTGTTTTCTAATCTGAGGAAACTAAAATTAGGAATCAAAGCATCATATTGTAAAGTAAGTAAACCTTATTAGATTAGCTGTGGAAAAAATTCAGAAGGAAAAAAATAAAAGATGAAATAAGTGAAATTAGTTGAAACTGGCCTTTAGTTGTTATCCTCTGCTACTCTGCTTTATTTATGTGCTCTGAGTGAAAGTGCTTAAAACAGTTTGAGTTTTAGAGCAATACTTAAAATAACCACAATCTGTTGTTGTTTTTTATGACTTAAATACAAAGTCACCTCAGTAAAGTTAATTTTATCACTTTCAATGTGTTTTTATACATCTGGACATGTGTTTGTGTGGGTAAATATACTTGTTTGGGAGAGTTGTTGACAGGAAATGGAAGCCGTTATACATTAAAAGCCTGTAGTCATCATTTTTCTGAGGCTTGAAATGAATCATTTAAGAAAACTAAGACATGGAAGAATGTAAGAAGTGTTTGCAGTTTCCCTTGTATCCAATTTTCCATTTAAGGGCTTTGAAGGTTTTGCAATTTAATCTTTCAAAGCAGATTGTAAATTTACTTGTTTTGCTTATGTCTGCATCAGTGGCTGTGTCGTATTGAATAAATGCTGTTTTCTGTCTTCCAGCAGCATGAATGAGACAGAGAACTCCTCAGAATTTTATGGGGACTATGTCTATGACGTGTGCGACAACGAAATCAGTGCGGTTTTCTCCAATCAATCAGTATTCCGCCTGGTTTTTTACTACACCCTTTTTGGCCTGGGTCTGCTGGGTAGGTTCAAATATGAATGTTTTGTGTTTTCCTCCATTTTATTATCTATATTAAAGTTTGTGTAGAAAAGCACAAATGCCAATGCAATACAGAATGCCATGTACAAGCTGGACGGGCATTCTTATTCATCTTGATCTGTACTGAGAAATCAAAACTGAATATGGGAAATTAATCCTTCTCACTAGTCACGCTTCTTTAAATGATTTTTCTCTGCATTCTGAGCATTCAAACATTGTTCTCTAAAAGAGTTTGGACAGTTTTATGTAGGACTGAATTATTGAGATACAAACTAACAATTGAAAATGTGACTATCACTGTGACTATTTATGCAAAAGTTAGTTTTTTATGTTGGGGGTGGGAAAGTTATGTTTTTTTTTATTGTGTATTATTTTGTACAGCACCTTGAGCTGCTTTTAGTAGCTTATGAAAGCTGCTTTATAAGTTTAAAAAAAGTAGTTGAAGTTGGAGTAAGACATATTGGCTTCTGAGGTTGCACTTGGTCAAAATTTTTCTAATTGTCCAAGTCATATTTGTTGTTGTTATTATTATTATTATTATTATTATTATTATTATTA
>NW_013952420.1:2953051-2962361 GCF_001266775.1 Austrofundulus limnaeus
GTAAAGTACAGACAGGGGCAGTTCTAGGGGCAGGGCCACAAGTGCATTGGCCCCATCTGAAATCTGATTGGCCCCCTGAAGTGCCCCTGTGAGAAGGGGTTAACTGCGGAATCAAAGTGGGCGTGTCACAAGAGTGGGCGTGTCAAAAGCATAAACACTGTGGGCTACGAGGCCTACATGACGGTATCCTTAGATCAGGGGCGCCCAAACATTTTCCCCAAGAGGGCCAAAATGAGAATCTATCTGGGGCTGCGGGCCAAATGCAAAAATATAATACATGAAATACAAATACGTTTTTAGTAAGGTCCTTTATTTTGTAACTATTAAGCTAGCAGCCAGTGTGGTGGCCTGCTTTTGTTTTAGTCTGGGTACTTGGAGAAAATCTGCCATATCCTCAAATAGCAAAGGTTCATGGGAAATTTTATAAATTGATAAAATATGAGTTTTGCTGGCCTTATAAAGTGTGCAAATCTACATGTGGGGTTAAATCTAATCTAAATGTCACTTTTTGCTTGTATTTCACATTTTATATTTAATCTTAATGTATCAAAGATAAAGTCAGAACCAGGAGTGAAAACTATCTGTACCACAGCCCCTTTTAGTTATTGAGCCAATGGATGAAATGACAAAGTGGAAATACTTTTTCTACAAAGGACGACAGGTTACAACCTAGTAACAATGTCAACTGCTGGTGGGCCAAATCAAATGGCTTGGCGGGCCAAATTTGGCCCGCGGGCCCCACTTTGGGCTCCTCTGCCTTAGATCCTGCTTGATCTCTTTACAGCCTAACCCTGATCCCAAGTAGGGGTCTCCAGAAAAAGTGGTGCCGTACAGTAACGCCCCTTTTGTTCTTGTCCAATGAGGTGGTGCCGTAAGGTATCACCCCAGTCAGGTGTGTCCCTTTAACAAAGTCCATCAAATCAGGTGTGTCACTTTAGAATCGCCTTTCCTTGTGACACGCCCACTCGTCCGCACTCGTCTGCAGAGACCCCTACTTGGCCCCTGTCGTTTTACTCATCTGTCCTTTCCCAAGAACAATAATGGTGGGTGCAGTTCCACCTCCAACCACCAGTGGCGCCAGTGAGTGAAGTAGGAAAGTCCAACATAAAGCAAGTCTTTTTCAATTTGAAGAATCCTGCAGAGTGCAGAAAAAAGATTTTTACTAACAGCCTAGATTTTCTTACGTGTGTTTGAGAGTATTTTGTTTATGCACAGTAAAAAAATCATGTAAAATTGATAAGGAGGATTTACTGTGCAAGATTTTACAAAGTGTTTGAACACATGTGACTGTTTGTATAAACCTTACAAAAACTGGGGAATTGTGTGCAAGGATGTTGAACAAATACTTGGCCCCTCTATGAAAATTGTGTCCCCTCAATGGCCACTTACACTGAAAAATCCTAAATGTCCCACTGAGTACAGACAACCAAAATTTGTACAGTAGCAAAGTATTTGTACTTAACTCTGTTTCCGAGCACAACAAAACAACTCCCAACCTAAAAAAAATTCACAGCAGCTCATGCAAACGCTAACCTTTAAACATTTACAGTTATCAAACAAGTCTCAAAAGAAGCATTTTCCATCTGTGTAACGCATAACTTTAGTAACAGACTTACACAAGAAGATAACAAAAAAACGGTCCATGCCTTCATCACCTGCAGAGTAGACTGTTGAATCACCATTCTAGCCAAAAACAGAAAGCTGCAGCATATTCCTACGCTGCAGCAGCTAACTGTAGCACATCTGGTGTAGCCTGGATCACTTCCAACTGAAATATTATGTAATTTATGCTAGAAAATAACCATGTAATGTCAAACTGTGGATGGTGAAAAAGATTTATAAAATAGCCTTCAAATGAGTTGTTGTAATCTACTTGGGCTTAGGCCCTGTTCAGACAAGCCGTTAACTTGTCAGTCAGGTCCGAATCACAGGTAAGGTTTTACTCTGACCTTTCCACAGAACCTCACTTGAACAGATCTGAACTTGAAGTGGCCCGCATAGCAGATAGATGTGGACCAGATCTGGTGTCAAGCTGCCACTTCCACAACTGGCCCGACTGTGGTCAAGTATATGTGGTACAAACCTGTCAGTACCAAGACAGGCCCAGTTGTTGTTTGATGTGAGTGGTGACCCTCGCGTGGACCACCTCTGGCAAACCACATCTGGGCCACCAAAGAGCCATCACTTTTTGTGGTGTTTGGGCTACTGCTCAGAACTGGGCCAGAACTGGGCCAGACCAATTGTGCTGTGTAGGTGTCTGTCACCAAATGCTAACTCATAATCTGAATTGAATTCACAGGCAACTGGACGGTTCTCTGGGTTCTCCTGCGGTACACGAAGCTGAGAACGATGACAGATGTATTCCTCCTCAACTTGGTCATATCTGACCTTTTACTGGCAGTGTCCCTGCCCATCTGGGCCTACAGTTCTGAGAACATTGCATCATGCAAACTCATAACTGCACTCTATCAGGTGAGCTTTAAAAAAGATTCTTTGCTAATCTGTAAAACACGAAGTCTGATGTATTCATTTTATTCTATTACAAATCAAAAGGCTTTTTGTGTTTTTTGTAATAAGAGCTGAGGTTGGGTGATGTGTGCACGTCTTGCCGCTGTCTAACCAATGTCAGCTCACATCATGACATCCTGTTCTTACCGTGCTTCCCCTCTGCTCCTCCGAACAGTTAGGTTTCTACAGCGGCACCTTGTTTGTGACTCTGATGAGCATGGACCGCTACCTCGCTATTGTCCACGCTGTGGCGGCCATACGAACGCGAACCCTTCGCTACGGGATTATCGCCAGCATTGCAGTCTGGTTCATATCCGTGATCATGGCCGCACCCCAGGTGGCGTTTGCCTCCCTAGAGGCGGAGGATGATGACAACCTCAGCATGCATTGCCATCCCATCTATCCAGAACAAACACAACAGTTTTGGAAAAAGCGGCGAAACTTCAGCGAGAACACACTAGGCCTTTTTGTCTGCCTCCCAGTCATGGTTTTTTGCTACGTGAAGATCCTCTTAGTGCTTTCCCGGTCCCGGAACTCCAAAAGGGGCAAAGCCATCAAGTTGATTTTTACTGTGGTGTGTGTGTTTGTGGTGTGCTGGGTCCCCTACAACATTGTGGTATTCCTTCAGACCCTGGAGCTGCTTCAAATCTTTAACAGCTGCAACACGTCCAACGCCATCAACACAGCCATGGGCTTTGCTGAGATCATCGCTCTGTCTCACTGTTGCATAAATCCCGTCATCTACGCTTTCATAGGGGAGAAGTTTAGAAAGACTGTGGGCAATGTGCTGATAAAGATGTCACCCTGGAAGCTTCAAAGCAGCGGGCCTCTCACCAGCCACACAGAAGAGACTTCTAACACACCTGTGAGATCTGATTTCTAAAAATTAGGTCATCTCTGTGGTGGAAGGTGCACATGCTGAGTTTTATTTTGCTCTCATTCAATGTATGGATGTATGGTGGTGGTGTTGAAAAGGAAGTGGGGGGAGGAGGCAGTAGTGTAGCACATGTGGTTTATGCTTGCAAGACTAAAAGGTACTCGTATGCTTCATGCAAGGTAATGACTCATTCTGGAAAAGAATGAAAAGAAAAATGTTTAAAACATTTATTCACAGTTTATTCACACTTTATATTACCAATTTGCCGCTATATTTTGTTTATTGTTGAAGAAAATAAAAATAAAAAACTGTTTGACTTGTGTTTTTTTTTGTGTGTGTGTATGTGTTTTTTATTTTTTCAATAACAATATTCCTCTTTAGCCTTGTAACAAATAAGATCATGTCTTCACTACAGATACTCTGTGCACTCCCAGAGTTTTTGGTGAGAAAATATGTGCTGTGACATGAAAAAAATAAACACTGTCAAGAGGATTCATGGGTGACCAGGAATAATGAAGCAGACTGTTTTCCATTTTGTGCCTCTAGGTGGTGAGAACATCCACAACAACATATCAAAATATAGAAAAAGAACATGTTTGGTTCAGATAAAGATTCTCCCAAAACATTTGAAGCTTTTTTTTTTTACCTCTTTGAAATTGTTTAGTGTCCTTTTAGGTTTTACCCTTTTAACGACCAAACTTTTAGTGGTAGTATGATCAAGATAATTCAAGACTTGCCTATAAAAAATTTTCAATAAAAGCTGGTGTTTTTGTTCCTTGGGCACACAATAAATGTGAGCATGTGGGAAAGCTATACGTCACTGTTTCTCAAAGGCACAGTTTCTCTAGTCTTCACTGAGACATGGCCAGCATTAACATTTCTTCTCTTTGAAAAGGATTTTTTGTCATGTCTGTTTTTCTAGCTAAAACCTCTGGGAAAAGTTGCAAATGTAGAAAGTACTCTTGTATTTTTTAGATTAAAAAGTATAAAAAAAATCTAATGTTTAATAACCTGTGTATGATACTACCTCCCCACTTTATGGATGATTTTTAGGGTTAAATTTCTAGTATTATGCATGAAAAAATACATATTTTTTATTTAATGAAGTAAAGACAAGGTCTTTGTCAAACATTTTTGTTTCATAATTATTCCTGCACTGATACAATGACTTAATCCATAAAGATACAGGGTTTTTATCCACAGTTTTAAATAATCTGTCAGTTCAATGATCTATTCGAGACAAATGTTCTGCAGCAACCACATCTAACATTCATATTCAAAGAGGAGTAGTGCCCTCAGTCACCATGTATCTTATGTATAGGAAGAACCCACAAGCTCTCGGTCAAAGAAATGAGGCTGTGATATTCCCCCAACCACGCTTCTGAAAAGGCTTCAATGCTTGTGTAGAAATGTAAAATTCAACAGAGTTTTGTGGTAGGTTGTGAAACCATACCAAAATTTAATCCACTGCTTTGTGCAATATCACCCTCCACTCATGACGTCATGCATGCTACATAGATAATCTGCTGCTCGCTCTTTGGGTACATTCAGCCCTCTAAATTGTCTGGTTAAGCTTAAAAGTTGAATCAAATGCATGGTGTTATTGGCTCCTGGGTCACCTTTTTTGTGAATGAGTATCTGCTTAATTGATTTCATTACAATTTTGATTGGCTGGTGGAACTTTAAAGGGAACAAGCTGCGCCTGTTTGAGGAGTGAGGGGGGCAGAGAGCACAGTTTGATCTGATGGCTCTGCTCTTCAGCCTCTCTCTTGAGTTAGGGTTGGGCATTATTGACAAAAATGTATCACGACTGATTGTGGCTTTTAGCCGATAATTTATATGATGATAAATAGATGACAATTGCACTTGCATGTAGCCGAGTTTGTGGCCATGGTATGAATTTTCTGGCTTTCAATATTCTCTGGTTTATGCCGGTGTTTCAGGTGATTAAACAAATTTGTAGGGTTAGATGCTCTGTGCCACTTTCCACCATTGGGCTCATGTGCAGTGTGCGCCTGATAGTGATAAGAGTGTCGTGCACAAAAACACATCATCACGTGGCAGATAGTTGCAGTAATTGCCACGTGGCAAATATTAATTGTTGACATTTTTCCTGAAGATTTCTTGATAAGATACAATTTTGCCCAACCCTTAATGAGCTCATCCAACATATTTGCAAAAGTCTCACCAGAACCCAATGTTGAGATTTTGGTTAACTTCATGTGATCTGCAACCAATTTGTGACCTTTTACCTCCAGTGCCAAGTTCCCTGTGTCAACTCACACACAAGCTGCGTTTCCATTGCAAATGTGGGCAAAACATTGTCGATATTCTAATAATGTTGAAAAAACAAAGTTTTGCAACTGCGGTGTTTCCATTAAGTAAGAAATGCTATTAAAGTCACGTGTGAATACGTTTGTTCTCGCGATAAGTCGTTACAATCATGGCGGCAATGGATGTAAACACATAGCATGTTGCTACCGCGACACTAGCGCTCATCATCAGAGGAGACATCGGCGTCTTTTATCGAGGCTTTCCAGAGACAAGCCCCTACTTGGGAGCGGCTATGTATGCTGTGTTTTGGGGAAATTGTAATCAGTGAGTTTAATATTTTATACTACTTCTGTGGTATTACTACTATTTCTACTTCCTGTTATCTTCTTCTTCTTTGTCTTTTTCGCCAGTAGAAACAGCCGGTTGTTGATCATGTGACTCCCGTGATGTGAAAAAAGTGTTTCCATTGCAGTTTTGCGAAAAACACAAATTTCAATGTGGCCGAAAAACCACCTCATCCTAGCGCAAAAACATTTTGTCGAAAAACGTAATTTTTTTCGAAACTGACGTGTTTCCATTGAGCAAGTTCATTTTCGAAATTCTAATTTGCGCATTTTCATGGTCAGTGGAAATGCAGCTATTGTCTGGACTACATTTTTTCCATGCTTCTCATCCTGAAGACATTTTTAATTATCTATTTAATCTAATTGAGACATTTTCATTTTCTGCTACACTATCTCTGATCCCACCTGACCCACTCCTGTGTGAACTACTTACCTCCTGGAAACACTACATCATCACATCTGGCCCTGGAATGCTCCGTCCTTCACCTCCAACCATAAAAGTTACTGTAAAACCTCCCAGTGAGAGAATGTCCTGTCCTGACAAAGATTGTTTTCATGAAAACAAGCTCCCCACCTTCTTCCATCTTCTACTGATCCACTCCGTTCCTGGGCACCACCTGTAAATAAACTTTACGTCCTTTTTTATCCTGTGTTCTTGAGTAGTTTTGGTTTTCGGGGCTCCAAACTGGTTCTAAAAGAAGCACTATTTAGCAATAATGATGCCATTCTTGTGTCTGCCACTTGTTATAGGATTTCTGCCATGCCTCACTGAATGTAGCTAATGTTACAAAATGGAAAATTCATAAAAGGTTAATTTTGCCTGTCAACTGAAAAGAAAACAATAGTCAAAAATACATTTTTGGTACAAATTATTATTTTAGCTTTTGGTTATGTCTGTGTGATATTATTGTTTTTGCATTTAACAATGGACACATTACATTACCTAAATAAACAAGGATCTGCATGGAAGTGGAGTGGTTAGCACTTTCACCCCAGCATACAGTAATTGCTAACCACGTTGTTTCGTACTTCAGCTGAAGCTTTTTTTTTGTGGAGTTCACCAGGTACTCCAATTTCCTCCCACAGTTCATGGTTACTTGTCTTGTTTTGGTCTTGTAACAGACAGGTGGCCTGTACAGAGTGTACTCCACCTCATTCATTGACCAAAAGTAAAAGAAAACCCTCTGCAACCCTAAAATGAGCAAAACAAGTACAAAAAAGTGATGAGAAAAGTAAAACAATCTAATTTTAAAAAGCTGTTCTTGTAATTTCAGTAGCTTTAAGCGCCATACAAGGCATTAAGTTTTAGTCCCACCCTCAGTCAAATACATACTGCATCACCTGAAATGATTTAAAAACATAAATGAGACTGTGGGCTACTGTTCAAAAGTGTCAAATATTTGTAGAAATAATATTCAAATGAACAACACGTGAAACGCAGAACAAAATGGGTAACAAGAACATTTAAGATAAATACTACAGACATAAACAGCACTTACAATGACAGTATTCTGAGTAAAATTATATTTAAAAGCACATAAATTAATAAGTTATATGATGCAAGTTGCATGCACTATTGACATTTTGCAATATTGCTGCTAAATCCATTTCACTTTCTGAATCTGTGTGAGTCTGAATCCTTCACTAAAGGGATCAGGACCGGTTCCCATGTGAGTGACGTTTAGGATAAATATCTGTGCACTGAACTCTCTGTGTCAGCCCTGTATGCAAACTGCAGCTGGTCCATCATCTCACAACAATGCTTTATGCCGTTTACAACCTACAAGGCATGCATATGCATATATATAAAAGCAGCAATATTATATTATATTGTTTTTTGAAAAATGGCAACTCGGGATACAATTGAACCTTACTTGAATGATCCCATGCCAGACCCGGGAAGTACATTTTTCTGAACAACTAGAGTAAAAACAGGGACTCTTACAAGATGTTTCAGCTTGGTAATATCTCATATACACAAGTCATTGTTGAGCTACTTTTGCAAAGAAACTGTAAACATAGATCATTATGTAGTTATATTATATTTCCTAAGACTTGTCACTATGGATACATACTGTATATGCCTCCTGTTTTGTGCAACCAAATCAAGAATTAGTTCATCCAAGATTACACAAAAATCCTGGCTTAATCCCTTCCAACTTTTGTGCAACAAGCCCCAAGTCTAAAAACCACACTGATGATAAGTAGTTATTGAAAACCTGGTTCCATATCACCATCTAATCATTTCTAAAGTGCACTCCAGCAGACTAGATCATAAATGTGGGGGCTACTGCCATAGATGAGCACAGATAAAATGTTTAAAAATTAAAAAGAAATGATGTTTTTTTAATTTTTTAATTTTTCTTTTTTTTTTTTTACAAAGTCTGTTGTAGCAGTAAAAAACACTCACATAGTAAAACTCTGGGAAACACATGGGGGACAAATAGACTGACTTGGAAAAAATTATCAACAAGGAAGCATAGACAAGACAATACACTAATCACACACTGATGCGCCAAGAACACCTGGGAAGAGACGAGAGAATAAGGTGTGCATGGAAGGGGCTGGCGTAGAAGCACATCCAGTGGAATAAAGAAACATTGAAAGTGGAAACAGGTAATAAAGAAATTCTAGAAGAAACGAGAAATAAAACTGAAAAGAAACAAACACAAAACCCTACATAAAACACAGCAGAGCTTCTATGACTAAAGGTTGAACACATGGGGAGTGACAAACAGACAATAGTAACTGCTAGCACTCTAATGCAGCTGGCGCTTCCCTAAAAGACATCAAACTTGCAGTTATGGCCGGTGTCCGAGCTGCAGTTCAAACTGCTGGACCACAAGTACCAGTAGCGTGCACAGATATTTTCGGGGGCAGGTACTCAAATCCAAAAAGAGGGCACCTTGTCTGGTGCACGGAATCAGTGGCTGTCCTAATAATGTGACATTACAGACACATCTTGTACATTGTGCAAACAGTGGGTAAAAAAATTATTGAACACGTCACCATTTTTCTCAGTAAATATACTACTAGAGGTGCTAATGACATGAAATTTTCACCAGATGTCGGTGACAACCCATGTGATCCATACATACAAAGAAATCAAACCATAAATGTCCAGAAATGAAGTTATTTGTAATAATGTGGAATGGCACAGGGAAAAAGTATTGAACACATGAAGAAAGGGAGGTGTAAAAAGGCATGGAAAGCCAAGACACCAGCTGAACTCTCTCAGTAATTAGAAAACAGTCAGTGCAAGTTAATATCAGCTGGTTCAGTCCCAAATGATGGCCAGGTATCACAC
>NW_013952420.1:2963069-2974514 GCF_001266775.1 Austrofundulus limnaeus
CTACCAGGATGATGAAGATGAAATGTGGCTGGAGATTTCAGCAAGACAAAGCCAAGGAAACTCAGTTGGTTTCAGAGAAAGAAACTAAAGCTGCTGGAATGGCCCAGCCAATCACCTGACCTGAATCCAACAGAAAATCTATGGAAAGAACTAAAGATCAGAGTTCATAGAAGAGGCCCACGAAACCTTCAACACGTGCGGGCGCGCACGTGTTTGTGGTGAAGGGAGGGTGTGAGGGCAATATTATTAATAATAATATTAATACTGTTGCCATTACAGTTGTATACACTAAATAAGAAGTGCAACCAAGGGCGACAGATGGAGCATAAAAAAAAGGCGGGTGCGACCGTGGCACTTGATGGTCTGCAGGGAAAAGGGCAGGTGCTCAAGCACCACCTGATGTCTATCTGTGCACGTCCCTGACAGGTACCATCCATATAGTTTTTTTTATTAACATATGAAATTTTTTACACTTTCATTTTACACTTGGTGCCCCATACACATGTGCCTCCTCTGCATGTATGGGCTAGAAACTTCAAATGAATAAATTTTGCTAGAGGAGGGCAACCAATTGTCGCCTCATCCTAAGTTTCATAGGAAATGAATGGGGAGGGAGCGACGTTGCCTCCCATGCCCCAAGCTCAAAACGTGTTCCAACAGGTGATTTGTATGTTTAAAATGTACGTTTGGTCCAATTTTCCCATTATAAAATGCAAATGTGATTAATTTGCTTCAATGGCATCCTCTTTAGCATGTAGGGTTTCCTGTTAAATTTGTAAATAGCACTGTGTGATCAATCAGAAGCAACAAAACCACAACGGTCTCAGTCAACCACCTCTTCAAAAGAGCTGCAGCCGGCATGCACAGGCTGAGTGGTGATGGGGGGAGGGGGGAGTTCAAGTTTTCAATTTTGACTTCTGAGAAGTCAGGAGGGATGGACTGATGGCAGTGTGTCAAAAGACATTTGCTTCGTTGCTTCAAAAATAGTTTTGAAACTGTGCACACGTACAACAGAAGGTGATTTTTTTTTTAAAAACTGGCTGCTCAAAATTGGTCACTTGGCTGCAAACAAAGTTAAGTGACACTTCAGCTGAAAGTTCGCGTAATCTCACACCATTGTACCACAGTTTTTGAGCCTTCTTTTTTTAACCTACAGTACTTCTCCTAATACTGTAGTTGCTGCTCATCCCTTCTGGTACTTACTGTACAAGCTCATATTTATCCATAATCCAATCCTACAGTTTTTAATGTTGTTTCCTATTGTGTCCCCAGCTTTGTTTGACTTATGCGCCCCAACTTTTTACCCTTTGTAATATTTTTTTTCCTCCTTAACCACAGAGACAACTGCTCTTCTTTTACTTTTTCATGAAAAAAAAACAGGCAGAGGGGTGGAGTACAGCAGGTCTAGGGAGAAAGGGTGAGGAATGGAATTTCACCCTCATGCGCAGAGTGCAATATGACATGTCCCTATGATGATGTCCCTCATTAAAAATTAAACAGTTTTTAAAACAAATGGCTTGTCAAGCTCCAGATCCCTTGAAAGAGCCATTCATCTCATTTCTACTTTTCTTTAATAAAGTCTAGTTTTCATTTTATTCATCAGTTTCTCTGCTTGCATGTGAGGTCCTAAATGCACACAACTTGACACAGTTTGGATCGATGAGGCTGGGAACAAAGTGGATCCAGTCCCAGAAATGTCATGGCAACTAAGTGTAATATATGACTGACAGAACATGTTGGTAAATTTAGAACAGAAAAAACAAATGATTTAAGTTTAAAGTGAAGCTCTCTGTGAAAAGTGAAATATCCACAGGGAAACGCTTGTGTGTTAAGTGAGAAAACAAGTGTCCTGCTTTGCGACTCACTGACAAGTGTTGCTAATAAAACCCACTTCATCTGAACACAGAATGGAACTGCATCAGAATGCTGCATGTTCCTGTCAACATTTTGAAAAATGCTATTCAACTTAAGCTATGAAAGGTTCATCTTCACCCAGAGAAAGTCAATAACTTCCTATAAACCGTGCTGTTTTGGTACAGCTCTCAGTTCATGGTGCGCTAATGACTGTTTCGGTGGTATCACTTCTCGTGCGAAACCTCCCATGCATCACTTTGCATTCTGCAGATATGGTCAAATTTACCTTTGCATATATATCTGAGCTTGCAAAATGTGGACTTGTGGTTCAGTATATGCAGACGATGTGGTTTTGTTTTTTTGTTTTATTTTAAATGTTTCATGAGCATCATGAGGAAATATCTAACCAAGAGCTGTCATGTGAAAGCCCACCTGCCACTTTGGGGTTTGGGGAGTGGAAAACTCTGAGAGCAGCACTTTTTTCACTTCACTGCAACAAACACAAAAGTGACATTGCTTCTCTTATCGATTAGTCTGTCTGCCCAGATACCATCTAAGCCAGAATGAACTTCACCACCAGCCACCCAGTCACCTACAATGACAGGTAGGAGTTTTCCCATCTTACAGATATGCTTTTAAGTTATTCAGTTTCAGACAAATAACAAAGCATTGTTTCAACCCAAGAACACAAAATACATTTAAGCAGAAAAGAGCCACAAAATTTAACTAAAGTCAAGGGCAGCAATAATTTGCAGTTTAGATACTATATTGAACTGATTTAAACATATTTTGAAGTCAAATGTTTTGCACTATGAGTAATGTATGCTTTTTAAGTTATTGGTAAATTTTAAACTAGTCTGACTTTCCTGTGCACTGACTCATAAGAAGTAAACAGCTCCGATATATTACAAATTTACCGTATTGACCAAACCACTGGCCTGGATCTATTCAGTTTAACATTTAAAATGATTTAAAAAAAAATCCTAAAAGAGATGTGGGAAAAAAATTGAACTGTAGAGATTTGTCTATCAAAACCTCTTTTTTTAAAAAAATATTGCTTCCAGTGAATCATTTCTGGGCCTCTCAGTTCTATCAGGTACAAATGTATGCAAAATCTTATGTGCTATGTATTTTAAAGCAGTAAAAGAACTGTAAACTAATGAATGCACAAATTTGTAAGTCATTTTCTTGATTTACAATTTAAGCCTCACAGAACTTTGTAAAACTCAGTTGGTAAGAAATTTGCTCCACTTGAGCGACAATCTTTATAATAAGTTTTGAAATAAATATTCATAAAAAAAACAAAGTGCTAGCATGAAACAAGTCTTTGTTGTATAATTGTTTCTGTTTTTAATCATGTCTACTTGCCAAATAAAGACTAGCAGGTTGTAGATGTGATGCAGTTCTGAGTCTTTTAAGCATCCGAACGCTAGAAGTCAGATCTTTGCAAAAGGTTAAACAGAGACACAATCAGGAGACACTTTTTAAGTTTGATGTTCGCAGGCCAAAATGTATTAAAAGTTCAAATAAATTAAGAAATACGTATGTGCAAGTTACGGTTTGCATCCTTTTAAACTACAAAAAAAAAAAAAAAAAGACAAAAATGTAAACTGTGGCTGTATTGGACAAATGCAGGTGCCAGTAATCCACATCAAAGGTCCACAGAGAGCGCCCCTCTTTCTGGGCACGGGGTTATATAAACTCCTGTTTATGATTATGCAAAAAGAGAAAACTTACAAACTCCTTTTTATGATTATAACTGTGATGACAATCTGAAATACACCTACAGTATGTTTGATTATGCAATAAAGGATAATGTTACAGTTGCTCCTTTTCGTTTTCGTAATAAAATAAAATAAAAAATAAAAACTGATATTTTAAAGACAAACAGGCCATTTAAGTTCTGCATTTTTTTCTGGGCCAACTCTTGCCTCCAGTCTTTGATTAGTTGAAACTGCTGGACTTCAGGATATATATGGCTCCTGGATAAACTCAGTCGTGCAGCAGAGGGTTTGGTGTCATGATTGATAGGAATGCAGGGATGTTCTCATCCAGAGGGAGTTATAGTCATTTACAAAAATCCTTTGTGATGCAGTTTAGGGTCGAGTCAGGGTCCGGTACGCTCCATGGGCAGCACCACCAGGTTGATCTAGGACTGGTCTCCGACACCTCTCATAAGCAGACTTATTGGGGGGGGGGGGGCTTTCAAAGTTTCCTTTTTATGGTCTCTTTTCAGGGATATTTCAGAAGTATCAAGTGGGCTGAACAATTAGTCTCTTAGACAACCTGTTGTGCAGAGCCCTTTGAACAACTCCAGTTTAGAGGGGAAAAACGGTTTGGAGTTGTTTTAAGGCAACAGGAATCTACTATGCAAGTTTTTCAATCTGGTTAGAAATACATTTTATTCCTCTAAACTGAAAATGTCTGAGGAGATTTCTACAAGAAGTAAAATGTTAACTGTTCACAAGCTTTTCACGGAACCTCACTTAGAGCTGAACTGTTAAATCTCAAATTAAAGCCAGAATCTAGCTTATTTAAATCCAACAGGAAGTTCCTGGAAGTGTCTGTGGCCCTTTAAAGAATGCCTTTTTCTGTAAAGGGTGTGCACAGCTAGTGTTATTCTTCATCTCAACTGAACATGGCAGTGACTTCTACAGCTATCACAGATTTCAGTTTTAATCCGTCTGTGCAAGGGTAAGAAAACAGTAGAGGCACCTTCACATCTGTTGTTTGTCCTTTGTATAATAAGTCTGAAAGTCTGAGCCACATCTTTGTTCATTATCTGTTTGTTTTAGTTTCACTCAAGGTTTATGTTGGCAACTGGTCTTTCTCTTTCTTTCTTGCTGTTGAAAACATTCGTTGACTGTCAGACGTACTTTGCGGTCCAACTTTTGCGACTCTAAAGACTGTTTCTGCTCAGCTGAGGGTGATTTTATGTCATTACTTCCAACTTTGGCAGCAAGATTTAAAAAAATACTGCCAAGTGGAATCTCACTGATGGGGCGGATCGAGCATTGTCAGATAAATATGCTTCTACATTTCCATAAAAAATGTGGGCCACAGGGCTTGGGCTGAAAGTAGCTGATCCTTGCACAGCTGCAAACCCGCTCCAGCTGTTTGTGTCAGCTGCAGCAAGAAGAGCAGATTGAAGTAGTTTATGCAGTTTTTGTAATGGTTTTAGACTTGAAATGTAGGTCTTTTTAAGTAGGACTTTTCTTGATTATTTACAATTCATTTATGCTCAGTTGTAGAACATCCAGTGACTGATTTTAAAAATTTTATAAGCATCCATCCTGTTGTTAAGGAGATATTTTTGCTAACAGACCAAACAGAGTTTACTCCAAAACTTAATGCTGAAGTTTCAGGCAGAGATCCTGCGTAATGAGTCACACTTCAAGCATGTGCTGTGAGTGACTCTGAGCTACAGCTGCACCAAATCGTAGCATGATAATTGTGAAATGCATTAAGTTATAGACAATTTTGCGTTTTTCCAAGATCGGTTGGTTGTGATGGCCAGTTTAAATTGAGTACCATACCGTACCGTACCGTACCGTACCGTACCGTACCGTACCGTACCACTTTTATTTATAAAGCACTTTAAACAGCACAAGACCAACCAAAGTCCTGTACAGTAGACAGGCACAACAGGACATAGGCACAATACAGATAAAAATATGGAGCATTTATATTTACAGTACACATAGAACAGAGTTATGATACACGGTGAGGTTTAGCACCATCTCACTCAGACTCAAAGGCAAGGGAGAAGTAGTGTGTGTTTTAAGCGAGACTTGAAGACAGCGAGGGAAGGAGACTGTCTGACCTGTAGTGGTGGATCATTCCACAGTTTTGGGCCTGCTACAGAAAAGGATCTGTCAAATCTCAGTTTAAGACAAGAGTTAGGGACCTTCAGAGTAGACTCCATAAGTTAATCAGCCCCACGGATACATACACCCAGGGATTATTTGCTGAAAACCTCACTATGGTTCATGAGATATTCTGGTAACAGAGAAGGCTCTGCTTTTGTCTTTCAGCCATAATACCATACTGATTGAAAAAAAAAAGCCAGGAGTTTAGTAAACGTTGTAACAAGGTTTCATTTATTGTACTTCTGTTTCAATGATCGGTGGTATTATATTGGTAGTTTATTCTAAATTGTAAAAATAATAATAATAATAAATGTTGGAAACTTGCTAATCATATCCTTCTCTTTCTTACCAGCTTTTCTACAGTGGACAACATTAGCAGCACCACTGAGTACTACGACTACTTTGACTACGAGTCTACTGGAGTTGGTGACCTGTGTTACTATGAGCGATTTGACGCCCATTTCATTCCTCCTTTCTTTGTCGTTTTCTTCCTCCTGGGCCTTGTTGGGAACTCCCTGGTGATCTGGGTCATCGCTTGCGGAGTGCGACTCCGCACCATGACAGATGTGTGCCTGTTTAACTTGGCCCTCGCTGACCTCCTCCTGGTGTGCACCCTCCCCTTCCTGGCTCACCAGGCCAGGGACAGTTGGGTGTTTGGAGATGGGATGTGCAAGCTGGTCCTGGGTGTATATTACATCGTCTTTTACTGTGGAATCTTTTTCATATGTCTGATGAGCGTTGACCGCTACTTGGCGATAGTTCACGCCGTTTATGCCCTAAAGGCGCGGACGAAGTCCTTTGGTGTAACGGCAGCGGCTATCACATGGGTGTTGGGATTTATTGCCTCCTTTCCCGATTTAGTCTTCCTCAAACAGCAAACTTCTCTCAACGGCTCTGCATTCTGCTCACCTGACTTCCCCCGACAGGAGGGAAATTATTCCAGTCTTCACATGTGGATAGTCTTTGGTATCTTCAAAATGAACATTTTGGGTCTGTTCCTGCCGATTGTCATCATGGTTTTCTGCTACTCTCAGATCGTCTGGAGGCTGATGTTCAGCCACTCCTCCAGGAGGCAGGCCATCCGTTTAGTTTTCCTAGTGGTGGCGGTCTTTTTCTGCTGTTGGGTTCCTTACAACGTCTCAGCATTCTTCAAAGCTCTGGAGCATCTGGGGGTCTACACAGCGTGCGACAGCAGCAAGGCCATCAGAGTGTCTTTACAGGTCACCGAAGCCATCGCCTACTCTCACAGCTGCCTCAATCCATTCCTGTACGTGTTTGTCGGGGAGAAGTTCAGGAGGCAGCTGCTGAGGCTGATAAAAAGATCTCCATGCCATCTGTGTCAAGTCATCAAGTTGTACATACCCCAGGACATGTTGGCTACATCAGTGTACTCGCAAACCACCAGTGTGGACGAAAGAAGCACCAATGTGTGATCTGGGACTACGAAAGAGGCACTTCTTTGTTTTCTGTTTACCTATTCCTGAACCTTTGTGAACATGGTAAAATGAAGGAGAATTACTGCAATAAAAGCGGTTAATTCCAAGTCTAGTTAAACAGTGATAAAGGATTTGATTGTCCTGTATGTCTTTGGTTCAAAGGCTTGGGGTCAAGTGCCTGATTTTTTTGACCATTAAACTTTAAAGATATTTTTAGTTTTATATTCACTGCACTATACGTCAAATGCAACTATGTCTAAATCTGTTCATACATGTATGATCATATGAAACATATAGTACAAACAGTATGTGCAAGTATAATTGTTTTACATTTAACTTTACTTCTTCTTTTCAGTCACATGCCACCTTCATTCGCACAATGTGAAACTTTGTCACCAATAATAGCTGTTTACCAGCATCATCACTGTCATAAACCACAAGAAAATAAGTTGTGAAGTGGACTGATCAACTGCAGGCCCTTATTTTAATTAACATTACAACAGCAAATATTTGCTTTTTATTCGTGAACTCGGTAAGCACCTGTTTTTGCACCTGGTGTTGTTGCACAGCAAGAGGTTGCTGGTGCATTTTGCAGCAGTAGTTGAGTACGTTTTGAAATGTGTTTAGAAGAGGATTTGTGCCTCACCTCAGCCTTGAAAGAAAAAAAAAACCTGCAGTTTGAAAGAGGAAGCGTGAAACCTGGCTGCCACATAACCTTTGTAGTCCTTGTAAACATCCAAACATTTCACATTAGTTACTTGTTCTTGTTTTTTTCTAAATGAGCTATGCACAGTGAAAAATGAGTAATTGTCTTATTCAGTCATTGTGTTTAGATTCAGACAAACTGCTGCATTTAATTAATTTCTTTGAAGTTTAAATTCCGTTTTTGAGCAAATTAGCAAGAGCTTTAAAAAAAATCAAATAGAAGAACCTGTTGTTGACATATTCTGATAGTAAACGTGTTAACAACATGACATCATTCACACCTGAATTTAATTCTTCTATTTGACAAAAAGCTTTCACGGTGGGAGCAAAGATGCGTTCTGTAAAACCACAACGTCCCCTTTTCTCTCCCTGCATTTCCTTCCTGCTACCATCAGATGAACACAAAATACAAAAGCACTCTCAAAGTATTCAAATGCACTTCTTGTTTTTAAAGACACCCCCCCCCACACACACACACACACAGTCTGGTTTGTATATCCCAGTGGGGACTGTGCATTGACTTCCATTCATTTTTTGGAAATTTTGTATCTTAACCCTGACCATTTATCGTAAAATTAATCTCCCAGGTACCTACCTAACCCTAAAACTAACCTAAACTCAATTCACACCTCAGTCCTAAACCTAACTAGCCTGGCCCTTGCCTTCCTACGCAGCTCCGCTCATTTCTAGTTTCCCTTCACTGCTCCGTCTGGGACTTCTCCCATTGAGATGGATTTCGCTGGCAGATTTTTAGCCGGGCCAATCAGAGAACAGAACGTCAATTTCTGCGCAGTGTCTGCTTGTAGTTTATTTTACCTGGGCCAATCAGCAAACAGAAGGCTGAGTTTTGAATGACATCGATGTTCTGCGCAGTGTCTGCTATTTATTTTAGCCAATGGCAGTGGAGGAAGTGAATGAAACCAGTCCGTGTTGATAAGGCTTCCAAATTAAATTAAATTTGTCTGACAAAGCAGCAGCTCTCATTTACAGTCGTCTCGTTCAGCTCGGTACTTCGCTCCTCTCAGTAAGGTTGTTTACAGCACACGCGATCGCCAGTTAGCTTCTTAGCTTAGCCTCCGTCAAAGCGACATACCTCGCAGCCAACTGATCTAATCATTTTAAACTTCAGCAGAGGCCACGCCCCCTTTCAAGAATCACTTCTCTATGCATTAAGTCCAGACCCTTGTATGAAGCAAAGTGAAGGACGAGGGTCTGGTTTTAACTAAGCTAAAACCTAACCCCCCACCTGAAATTTGCATTTGGACCCGTGGGGCCTGGGCATTGGTCCCCACGATGCACATTCGGCCCCCACAAGGCTGCTTTTTCGGGAAAATTGTCCCCACAAAGTAGGAAAATGTTTTCTAACTTGAACATTCTTTGACACACCTCTGTAACCGTGGTTTGATTTGGCCACGAGTAAGAGATTGCATTAAAGTAATCAAATCACATTTTATGTTTTATAAAATTATATTTAAGCTTGTTTATTTTTTTAGTTCTGTGTATAATACTGTCTTTTATAAAAACGTGCATAAATAAAAATACATTTTCCTATTCTTTGTCACTTACATTTATTTATTTATTTATTTATTTATTTATTTATTTATTTATTTATTTATTTATTTATTTATTTGCAGAGACTCATTTAGACAGGGGGCAGCACTGATTCATCTAGTTACCTTGATTCATGCATGGATGCTTATAGTTATTAGCAATCAACAGATAGGGACTGAGAGGAAACCCTATGGTTTTGTTACTTAAATGCTTCCATATACATATTGCTCGTAAACAAAAAAAATGTTCTCATTGCATAGAAAATGTGCATTAAACAAGCTGCTGAGGAAGAGGTGAGAAAGGAGCACTGACAGGAGGCAGAGACAATAATGGCAGGTTTTGTCAGGTCTGAGTAAGTGAGATCATTTTTTAAACTCTTGTTCTTATCAGCCGTACAGATCCAAACAAAAGTGTTGTTTCTCAGGGAAAGGATTCTGCGCAACTATTTACCCAGCGTGTTGAAACAAAATCCTTTAAATGGTATAAATCCAGAGCTGTGTGCTCCGGAAGGGGATAATTCACATCTTCTGAAACAGAGCTCTAGGGAAAAGTTATTAACAATTAATATCTTACTTGTTGTAGAAATGTCTTAGAACAGCCTCGTTCTGTCAGTCTGACTGGATTGACAAGCCAACAGCTAGTCCAAAATAAATGCTAAAGTTCTGAAAGAAAAAAAAAACATTAAAAAACCACTGATGCAAAAAACATAAAACAAAAACCAAGTGATTCTTCCAGAGTGTCTCTTTGAGTGTAAAATCCCAGGTAAAACAATCCTACCCACATTTTTTATTTAACTCAATGCTCTTACATTTTGCTCATTTTTGCTAAATGTTAAATATATGTCAATATTAAATACTAAATCTAAACATGTAAATTTACATGTAAAAGTTAAATCTTAAATGTTGAAGTTTGCATTTAAGTATTTCAGACTCAAAAACTGCCTTTGGTGTTGGTGCACAGCTTTTGTTGTGCTGCCATCATCCTGCAACAAAAGCAAACGGTAACGTTGCTGAAGAAAGTATTTAAATTTTAAATTCAAAATGTGTTTACTGAAAACAGCATGGATGGCACCTGTGGTCCGGCTGTTTAAAGTGCAACTCGGACACTAGCTGCAGCTGCAGGTTTGATGTCTTGTAGTCTTAGCAGCATTAGCTTTTGTTGCAGAATGATGACGGCCTAACAAAAGCTGAGCACCAACAGCAAAGGCTGCAATCCATTTCAAAATACTTAAATGTAAACTTTAACAGTAAACTATACACATTTAGACATAACATTTGAATTAATAAACAGTGTTTATACAAGACCATGTTTCAGCTCTGCAGTCATTTTGACAACCGTCTTTCCAGCTGCTGACCCTATTAGCATGGAGATGCTGTAGCGTACCTTTCGAGCATAGCTCACTCACTTAGCTCGCTAGCTTTTTTGTTGGCAGTTGCACAAAAAAAACGATTAATTTTAATAATTTTAATTAGACAACTTCTCAAGACAAAGGGATATGTAGGTAAATGTGAAGATGTTTCACTTACTTCTCTCCTATTGTTGCCACACGTCATGTTGAGGTCTCAACTGTCTGAACTTCACGTGAATACAGTGTCGTTTGAATGGGTTGATGTGATTGGCTAATAATTAAGTAAATATTCCCTCATGGGGTACAGTTTTATAACTGCCTGAAGCAAGGAAGATATCTGATTAGTTGCAGTTTGTTTACAAAATAATAACCTGAAGAAAAAAAAACTGTTAAAAATAATGAAAATCAAGTAAAATCTCTGTGCTCATCAGAAATACTTCCTGTGCACATGTGAATTATCTGTGTACACTTGTGAATACTGCGACTCTTTTAGCTCCATACATTCTATTTTTTGTGTCACTTCAGTAGAAAATGAAACCAAATATTAGTTTATTTAGTTTATTTATTTCTTCATCATCAGTGACTTTTTTAAGTGAAGAGAAAATAGAGACAGAGAGAAAAACAGAGAGAGGTAATTAGAAAGATAGAAAGATTGAAACAGCGATTAGGATTATATTAAATA
>NW_013952420.1:2976207-2982296 GCF_001266775.1 Austrofundulus limnaeus
ATGTTTTGTGTTCTGAATAATGTATGATATATTTCTAATAAAATATGTTTTGTATTCTGAATAATGTATGATATATTTCTAATAAAATGTCCATCCTACTATCTGTCTGATTACTTTTTAAACTTAATAATGCACAGCTTGAATTTGAACATATTATCGTTTAATGGTTTTACGTCTTCTATTGCAAAGCAAATAATGTTGCCAACATTTCACCTGTGTATACTGATAACCCATCTGTAATTCGTTTTCCTATTTTTAGATTGAATTCTGGTACTACAAACGCTGTTCCTATTTTCCCAGTTATTTTTGATGCATCAGTATAAATTTGTACGTATTGATGATAATTATTTAAATATAATTGCACTGAATAACTATCTACAATGTAAGATTTATCTTGTTTTTTTTCCATTATTGACATATCTACTCTTGCTTCTGGTAGAATCCAGGGTGGTATAATTGATATTGGTGTTGTTTGACTAATTTCTAAACTATTCATTTAAAAAAAATTATTTTATTTTCAATTGTTCATCCGAAACTCCTCATTTCTTTCTTTTCCCCAACATGGATTTCAAATTTCCAGAGTTGGATGATCAACGTTATTTCCTTGCAAATTTAACCAATAATTAATTTATAACTTTGTTCTTCTTAAATCTAATGGCATTTCTCCCATTTCTATTTCTAATGCTGCTGTTGGTGTGGTTTTAAATGCTCCAGTACATAATCTTATTGCCTGATGTTGGATAATGTCTAATTTAACCAGATGTGTTTTAGCTGCTGAACCGTAAACTAAACAACCAAAGTCTATGTTAGATCTTATCATTCCTGTGTAAATCTGTTTTAGTGATTTCCTATCTGCTCCCCAGTCACTGCCAGCCAAACATCTCAAAATATTCACAATTTTCTTACATTTATCAACAACTTTTTGAATATGTATATGCCATTTTAATTTTTCATCAAACCATAACCCTAAATTTTTTATACACTTTACCTGCTCTGACTCTTGATTATATAATTTCAATTTAATTTCCTTATTTATTTTTTTCTGAGTAAATATCATTACTTTCGTTTTATCAACTGAGAACTTAAATCCCCATTGYAACGCCCATTTCTCTATTTCAATAATAACCTCTTGTAAATTTTTAACAATAAAATCAACGTTTTTCCCTCTTTTCCAAACAGCTCCATCATCTGCAAAAAGTGAACAWCCCATGTCTTTTCCAATATCTTTAAATATGTCATTTATCATAATTGAAAACAGTAAAGGACTTATGATACTCCCTTGTGGAGTTCCATTTTCTACTATATAATTTTCTGAGATAACGTCTCCTATTCTAACTTGTATTTTACTATTTGTTAAAAAGTCTTTAATCCATTTAAATATTCTYCCTTTAATACCCAACTTGTATAATTTAATTAATAATCCATCCACCCAAATCATGTCATTTGCCTTTTCTATATCAAAAAATACTGCCACTACACTTTCTTTATTTACTTGTGCTCTTCTAATGTCATGCTCTAAACATAGCGTAGGATCGTTGGTACTCCTCCCTTTTCAAAAACCACTTTGATATTTTGACATAAATCCTTTACTATTTAAATAATATACTAGTCTATTATTAATCTTTTTTTTCCATTATTTTACATAGATTTGATGTTAAAGCTATTGGTCTGTAGTTTTCTGGGTTTGAATTATCTTTTCCTGGTTTGGCTATTGATATTATAATTGATTCCTTCCAATTCAAAGGTAATTTTCCCTCCTCCCAAATCTTATTATATAATTGTATATCTTTAGATTGTTCACTGAGTTGCCTTATCATTCTATTCCAGATTTGCTCTTTACCTGGTGCCGGTTTTTTTTGTCTTCTTAAGTGCATTATTCAATTCCGTTTTTGTAAACTCAACATTCAACAAATTATTTGTTTCTTCAACATTCTGTAAAAAATCTTTATATTTAATTTTTGTATGTTCTCTTCCTTTTCTTCCCTTTTCACTAATATTATTTGAACTATGAATTTTACTAAACATTCTTGCCAATATTTCAACTTTGTCTTCATCTCTTATTATATTTTTATCATCTATTTTTAGTACAGGATATTCAAACTCTCTTTTTATACCATTCATTATTTTGATTACTTTCCAAATTTTCTCAATTTTTGTTTCTTTCCCTATCGTATTACAAAAATTTCTCCAAAATTCTCTTTTTGCATTTTTATAGTTCTCCTTACTATTGCTTGTTTTCTTTTATAAACAATTAAATTATTGTGAATTGGATTATTTTTGAGTACCTTAAATGATTTATTTTTTAATTTTATTGCTTCTTGCACTCATTTGTCCACCATGGCACCGTTTTCTTATCAGTGTGCATTGCCAATGCAATGCACACTATTGTGATTCATTTCTCATCCAAGTCATCTCCACTTTGGCACTCTTCTCCTCCTGCATTCTTTGTCCTAGAGCTGCCATTGTAATTTATATCTGTAAAGCTCCTGTGCCAAATGATGGCTATGACTTTTGGTGCCTGTACAACGTATAGTTTTTGAAATATTAATGTTTATTAATTTATAATGGGAGTCAATGGAGCCTTATATTGGTCCAATACTGTCCCTGCTGTATCTACTCCGTACTGCACCATAGTTTAATAATATTTAATCTCAATAGTTCAGTGTTTGCAATACTAATATGATTGTGTTTTGATGTTTTACTAAAATATTGTCCTAATATTGCTTTATTGTTGAAATATTTTTCAAATTAGTGACAACCATTGCATTGGCAATGTGGCTACTTTCTGCACACACACAAACCAAACCCTGGCCTCGTCCTCTACCACAGCTCCAATGGTCTCATGGTTAGTGCCGTGGGCTTTCATGTGGGAGATTACGGTTTGAAATCCAGCAGCAGCAACTTTAATAGAAATTCTCTACAAACTTCATATTGTCACACCTTAATTACAAACACCTGCTGACTTGACAGGCACAAGCTGGTATAGAAAACACATTTGAACTTGGTCACATTTCATTCTGCAAGTCCACTGTTGCAGGCAAAGCCATGCTGCAATGACATGCTACAAGGCAATGCACACTTGTTTTTACATCGTAAAAACCCATGTCTAGTCATTCTTACTCCCTGACTTCTTTGTAGAATGATCTGCTGCTTCCATTATTATCTTACAAATTATTAAATTTGCATCATTTATATCTATACTCATATCTACTTTCTCTAAGTTTATTTGACTCAAATATCTAAATTTAATCCAGTCTGCCTTATTAAATTTTAACTTTTTCCCAAGCTTTATAATCTTATTTTTTAAATGTAGTCCTACTCTTGCTGTTATGGGGTAATGATCACTACTTATTGTAGATTTTTTTTATCAATGAACCATTCACAAATACCAGCTAAAACATTTAAAACAATTGTTAAATAAGTAACTGATTCCATCCCCGTTCTTAAATTGATTCTTGTTCCCCTTCCATCATTAATACATACTAGATTTTTCATTTCCATTAATTCTTCTATAACTTGTCCGTTTTTATCATTACATTTACCCCACAAAGTAGTATTTGCATTAAAATCTCCACACCAAATTACTTTCCCTTCCAAATATTCAGTTAACTCCTCCATTATATCAATCGTTAATGTTTTACATGGATTATAAAAATTTATTATTTTGAATTCACCTTCTTCCCCCCATATTTCAATTCTTTCCCTTTTCCTAATATCTGACATTGTACCCCTTGTTTTATAGATATTCCACATCCTCCTCCACTTCCCTCTGGTCGATCTCTTCTTACACTATCATATCCTTTGATCACAAAATCTAATGTTGTTTTTAACCATGTTTCCTGAACACAAAAAATTTCCTGTTGTTTTTCAAGCTCATCGATATATCCTTTAAGTTCCTGTCCGTTAGCAATTAAACTTCTTGCGTTCCATTGTAATATTAACATGAACTGTTTTCACCTGATGGTCCTGGACTCCCATCTTCCTCCAGCTTTTTATTTAGGTTTTAGTCTCCCAGGTTTCCATCGTTGTTTTCCTCAATGGTTCCAGCTCACCTGTCACTCATTTGCTAATCAACCCAGCTGCACTCCGTTAGTAATCACCCCTGCCAACAGTTTTTACTCTTGTCAAATCCTACTGATGCTTTTCTGCTCCCAGTTTCTGTTTTCTTTTTTTTTTTTGTACATTGTCTTAAATTTGTTTTGCTGTCATTTCAGAGTATGCTACAAGGGCTACAATGTGAGCTGCTATTTTTGTAAATATTTTACATGTTGGATCCAATTAACACAAAAAAATAATTAGTTTAGATGTTCAGAAGTGCCATTAAAGGAAGATGTGTTACCTTTTTTGGTGTGAATAATTTAAAAAATGTTATTCTGGGGTCACAAAAACAGTTGGGTCTAATAAATTAGTCAGAACACCCACCCGAAACTGACAGGTATACAGCTTTCTGAATTAATTATTAAATGGATTTTAAATAATTCTACAAGTAAAAATACTCTAGATTTAACCTAATTAAATGGGGGAAAGAAGTCTTGTGCAATATTAAATGTGTGGCTTAACTTTGAATCTTCGAGCAAGACTCAAACTCACCAACACAGGATATTCACAGGAGTACATTTAATACCAGACATTTAGTTGGAAATATTTCCTACCATATTGATCAAAATGTCCCATGTTTTATTTCTTTTCTGTTCTTAGGTTTTGTTACAGCTATTCCTGCATTTGATGAGCTCGTGAAGTCTAGTGTTTGCATTAGTGTGCTAAAACCAGCAGAACATGTCCAAAGGGTGAAATATTTTATGCCCCAAGGACACTTTATTGGAGGAGCTTCCTGTTCTGATCGCTGCCAGCAGGGGGAGCGCTGATAAATACAGTATAATAAATCCAGAGGAAAGAAACGACGTCAGCCTGAGCCGCCAAATAAATTAAAAACTAAGGATGAGTCACTAAAAAAAACCATTTAAAATTCCATTTCAAATAGTCAACATGACAAAACTACACAGAACCAAACATAATAAGCAAGTTGTTCATCAGGAGAAACTACTTTGTGAAGCAAATTATTTTTTTAGGTTGAGCAGCACCCCACCAAACCTGCTTTGCTGTCAGTTTTGCAGAACATTTTTATTCCAGCTAAAATATTCTAACCTTCTATCAGAAAATGCTACAGCTAGCTGCTGCTGCCCCTTACAATACAGGACCCATGCAAAGAATTCTGCATACTAAATACATGTATAATACTGAATTGACAGCAATGTAAAGTTGACAAAAAAGGCACATGCTCTCACAATAAAACTCTTTTTCTCCAAACTGTGATTGTTCCAAGACCTATCTGCAACAGGTAAGATGTTTACACCTCATTGCCTTTCTTGAAAATCCTATGTTAAACTAAAACTTTAAATGTAGT
Source organism: Austrofundulus limnaeus (assembly GCF_001266775.1). Lineage (NCBI taxonomy): Eukaryota > Metazoa > Chordata > Actinopteri > Cyprinodontiformes > Rivulidae > Austrofundulus > Austrofundulus limnaeus. The sequence goes on from NW_013952420.1 coordinate 2,981,612, forward strand.
TCATGACAGCTCATTCCTGTCTGAGAGGTTGAGTCAGATCTGATTTTGTTTTGTGATAATCTCACCCAGTCACAAAAATGTCAAAGAACCACCAAACTCCCCACTTTCAAATCTCTTCAGGGACTTTCTCCCTGTTTGTGTGTGTGTGTGTGTGTATGTGTGTGCACACGAGTGAAACCAGCCACCACAACATTAACTCATTGTGCTGCTTATGAGGTCATTTGTTGTGACGATTTCAGTCATGTCTATAGAGCAAAATGCTTTTTTTTTAAAATCCAGTTGCTTCAAAATGAAAACATCTGCCTTCATGTTGATAAAAATCTTCAGTGATGACTACAATAGAGAAAACATGTATACATAAAAATTGGAAGTAATTTTCTGTGTTTTGTTTGTAAGTGGGCAAAGAGGTCAAAGGGTGAGATAAACTAGCTCTGCACTCAGACATCCATTTCCATGCATATTTCTACAATTATCTTTTTTTTTACTTTGGGACACAAACAAATCATTTAAACTGCATGAGGGAAAATATATTAGAAGAAATAAATATTTTCAGATCATCATATCATGTTTAGAGATACTAAAACTCAGAACTTAAAACAGAGGTAAAAGTAAAGAATTTTATTTACAGTGGTTTGCAAAAGTATTCATACCCCTTGAACTTTTCCATATTTTGTCACATTACAAC
>NW_013952420.1:2984375-2987170 GCF_001266775.1 Austrofundulus limnaeus
CTCCGAAACACCCGCAACATACGGAATAACCACTGGTTTGGGTCTGGGTTTGGGGTCTTCATTTTCACCTGAAGGTTGGATAAGACACTTCACCCCTAATGCCTCTGATGTGTGTCCCATCAGTGTATGAATGTGATTGGCACTGATTAGTCTCCATAGACGATAGTACATGCTAGCTTTGTAGAGACCTAATAGAGTGCTGTGTGAATGAGGACACAGATTGTAATGTGAAGTGCTTTGAGTGTCCTGGATGGATAGAAAAGTGCTTTATAAGTACAGTCCATTTTACCATTTATCTATTTACCAAAAACGGAAAACAAGGCTGACAAATCCTAAGATTTACTAAGATAGAGAAAAACATAACCAAAAAGGAGACCTCACAAGCACAAACAGAAACACAAATAACCAGAACACAAGGATTATGACACTTCAACTTTTAGGAAAACTTATCAAGCGATTTAGATTCAAAGAAACTCATGTTTGTTGAAGACTGGCAAAAAAAAAAAAAAAAAAAAAAAAAAAAACTGACTTTTTGAGATACCCCCAAATTCAAAACAGAATAACTCAATATCAAATATGTGTTTAGATAATGTGACAGAGTTCAGCTGCATGGCACGTGGATGCAGTCTTCAGAAGAAGCACAGACACTTGTGCAGTTGAAGATGTCTCACATCACAGAGCTTTAATCAGCATGAACAGACAGTTGGTGGAGGTGTTGAAGCGGAACAAGAGAGTTTTGCAAAGTGAGGACCGTGCAGATCATTTCTTTACCCTGACATTTTATATGAAACAATACAGATTTTTTTGTACCCTTAATTTTTTATTTTTCCATCAATAGGCCGACTGTGTGCAAGAATCAGGTACCAGGAGACTGATTTGTTAAATATTAGTCTGCTCAGAGCTGCAGACTAGTCAGCGATGCACACCTTAAGTTCATCACCAAATGTGAACCTTTTTGAAGCCACAATAAAACATGACATTAACATACAAAACAGTATTTTTTATTATACTTTTCATCTGTATTTATATTGTCAGTGTGTGTACTTGGTTTCTGATCCACTGTGAGAATACAAATTTACGTAAGTGGATGGAAATACAGAAGAAGCTCTTTAGAGTTATCTAGTGGATAAACACGAATACTGCAGCCAAGTGATCTGTTTTTTTTTTTTTGTGGAAGCTCTTTTTTTTCTGTTTAGATAAGAGCATATTTCAGTGACTAATGATTTCTTAGTTTTTGAAAAAAGTCAGATAAGGATCAGTGCGTGAGTGCTGGATGAGTGGGTCTGAACTCCTCTTCTTCATCACTTTTGTTCTGAGTTCTTGCTCAGTACTTCCCTAGAATGAAACTATGTTTTGAATAACAATGAAAAAGTAAATTAAAAACCTAGAGTTCAGTGTTATGCTTTATTAATGTGTGAATTTAAGGCAGATGTTGCTTAAAGGTGAAGCAAGGTCAGAAAAAAATAGTATATATAAATAAATAAATGAATAAAAAAAAAAAACAAGAAGCAGCCTGGCATGCATCACCTTCACACATCACCGCACTTGCAGACGTTCTGATCGCGAGATAATCTGTAAAGATAGAACAGATCTTTCCTCTGTGGTTTCATGCAAAAACATGCTTGTGTTTGCTGCTGCTAAGGTCTGCCAAAAAAAAAAAAAGAAGAAGAAGAAGAAAAGATCTCACACCTGATAAACGAAATGTGAGGACGGGGCGCAGTAAAGGTCTCGTGAGAACAAGCGGTCTTATTCAGAAGCTTCTTTAGCTGCTGCTGGTTTCCCCCCACTCTTTCAATGAACATTCAGTTATCATCAGCATCATATGTCACATGAAAACTGTCCTGGTGACCTTTCTGCTCTCTCCATGTGTGATTTTTGACCATTTTCCCGGTACACACAGCCTGGTGAAGACCCACTGTTCTATGAGGACAAAAGCCTATTCCTCATTGGGGGAAATACCATTGGTGGGTCAGAGGTTAGGTTTAAGACCAAGGTGCAAATGAAGCTTAAGCTAGGGTCGGGTATGTAACTGTGAGGTTAGGTTAGGTTAAAGGGTCAGGGTTATAGAAATGACCGGTAAATGCATGGAAGTCAATACAAAGTCCCCATGAGGATAGAAAAGCAAGTGTGTTTGTGAGTCATTGAGAAGTGAAGAAAGGAGGTGGGGACCCATTGTTCACTGCACCCTGATTCATGCACAGCATCCTGCAGGCTAGAGATAAAATCAACAACACCTTCTCCCTCTTTTTTTAGAGGCTGCTACACGTGAAGCACTTCAAACAACTAAACACATTCTTAGTTTTTACCAAACACAGCTGTGTTTTTCAAGAAAGTTCTCTTCTAATTAAATCTTTTTTACACTTTAATGCCAGCGGTTTTGCTCACCCAACGCTGAGAAATGACAGAGGGTTTATTTTTGGTCCAAGTTTGAACATAGGCAGCTATTGTCACACCATATTTGAACTCAGTATCTATAAAACTGACTGGGTTATTGACGGTTTTTTTTGCATTTAAGGTCAGTTGGCTGTGGCGGCCATCTTGACATGGATTGGCCCTGAAGGTTGGTCAGTTGTGGCTGTGGAGCCACAGATTACCTGAAAGTTTCCTTCAAATTGGTTTATTGGTTCACGGTTCATTTACAATGACGACCTGGTCTATTTTTATTGAGAGAAACACACACAAAAAAACATTGTTGTACTCTTTACTCTTTGAGTGTCAAGTGATAAATAATCGGTTTGAACTTTAAAAAACTGAGTCTTGCATTCATTCTGATACTCCCCTCCAGTGTCCCCCCC